>NW_028137127.1:0-1000 GCF_965140915.1 Aythya marila | reverse complement strand
CCCAAAAAGAAGAAAACCCCAAATACCATGACTCCACGTGAAAACTCCCCCTAAACCTACCTGAAGTTCTCCAAAACCCGCAATTTACCCTTTTCCACCATGATGACCACGGAAAACCCAACGAAACCCAACAAAGACCCCAAAACACGTCAAAAACACACCAAACAAGAACGGGATCACACAAAAAACTTGAAGAAAATCCACCAATACCATAGATCCAATCACAAAACCACCCTAAACCTACCTGATGTTCTCCAAAACCCACAATCCACACCTATTTAACATAATGACCAACAAGAACACAACAAAACCTAATGGAGACCCCAAAACACATCAAAAACACCCCAAAAAAGAACAGCTTCATGCCAAAAAATAGAAGAAAACCCCAAATACCATAGATCCACCCCAAAGACACCCTAAACCTACCTGATCTTCTCCAAAACCCACAATGTACCCTTTTCCACCATGATGACCAATGAGAACCAACAAAACAAAACAGAGACCCCAAAAACCTTAAAAAACACCCCAAACAAGAACGGAATCACTCCCAAAACTGAAAGAAAATCCCCCAAAACCATAGATCCACCCAAAAACCACCCTAAACCTACCTGATGTTCTCCAAAACCCACAATTTACACTTTTCCACCATGATGACCATGGAAAACCCAATGAAACACAACGGAGACCCCAAAACACGTCAAAAACACCCCAAAAAATATCGGCATCACCCCCAAATCTGGAAGAAAATACGCCAAAACCATAGATCCACCCCAAAACCACCCTAAACCTACCTGATCTTCTCCAAAACCCACAATCCACTCCTATTTAACATAATGACCAACAAGAACACAACAAAACCCAACGGAGACCCCAAAACACATCAAAAACACCCCAAAAAAGAACAGCTTCATGCCAAAAATAGAAGAAAACCCCAAATACCATAGATCCACCCCAAAGACACCCTAAACCTACCTGATGTTCTCCAAAACCCACAATGTAC
>NW_028137128.1:0-30371 GCF_965140915.1 Aythya marila | reverse complement strand
GGGTCCCGGTCCCCCAAAATTTAGGGTGCCCCCCCCCAACCCCCAAGCAGCCCCCCCAGGGGGCAGCGCCCCCCCCCGCCCACACGCACACAGGGACCGGGGGGGGGGTAACGGGAGGGGGGGGGGCACCCCGAAGCCCCCCCCCCCAAATAATTTACAGCCGAAGCCCCCCCCCCCCGCCCCCCCCCGCGGCCGGTGCGACCCGTTAAAAAAATACTATTAAATAATACATCTGTAATAAAATTATACCTTTTGTCTTTTTTTTGTCCTTTTTTCTCTTTTTTAAAGCTAAAATCGCTCCGAGTCCCCCCCCCGCCCCCCCCCTTTCGGCTGGTGAAGTAACAGGAAAGTGTGGTGTTTTTTCCTTTTTTTTTTTCCTTTTTTTCCTTTTTTTGTCTTTTTTTTCCTTTTTTTGTCTATTTTTTTTTCCTTTTTTTGACTTTTTTTTCCTTTTTTTGTTTTTTTTTTCCTTTTTTTTTGTTTTTTTTTTTTTTTATCCCCCCAGGACCCCTTTATGCACGGCGGGGGCGAGCCCCCCCCCCAGCAAAATACAAAGCCTTGGTCACAGGGGGGGGGGAGGACACGGTGGGGGGGGGGCTCGTCCCGTGCTTGTGCAGTCTCCCAAAAATATATAGTGAAATTGGGGTAAAAACCCCAAAAATTAAAAAAAAAATAATAAATCGGGGGGGGGGGGGATTAAGGCAGTAAAAAAACAATGAAAGGCACAAATTATTCCCCACCGCCCCCCCCCGCAGCACGGAGGGGGGGGGCGAATGCTGGAGGGGGGAGGAAAAAAAAAAAGGGTGAAAATGAGGGAAAAAAATAAAAAATTATAAATTTGGGGAAGGCTGCGGCCGGGACGGCCCTGGGGGGGTTGAGGGGGGGGGGGGCGGCACCGCTGCTGCACGAGACACGACCGCAAACACCGCGGGGGGGGGGGGGGCACAGGACGGGGGGGGTGTTTTTTAGGGGTTTTTCTCTGCTTTTTAATAGAAAAAGAAAATATTTTCCTCTTTTTTTTTTCCTTTTTTTTTTTTTTTTTTTTTTTTTTTTGTATTTTTCCTCCTTCCCGGGTTTCCTTCCGCTGCAGGATTTTTTTTACATTTTTTTTTTTTTTAATTATTTTTTGGATTTTTTTGGATTTTTTTTGGGTTGTTTTTTTTGGATTTTTTTGTAGTTTTTTTTTTTTTAATTTTTTTTTGTTATTTTTTCATTTTTATTTTTTTGTTACCTTTTGGTCATCTTTTTGACCTTTTTTTTTTTGTGTGTGTGTGTTTTTATTTTTATTTTTTTGTTTTTATTTTTTTAAATTTTCTGCCTTTTTAAGTTATTTTTGGCTTTTTTTTTGACTTTTTTTATATTTTTTTAATTATCTTTTTTTGGCTTTTTTTTTTTTTTTTAATTTTTTCTCAATTTTTTTTTTGTGTGTGTGTTTCCTCTTCTCAGCTGCCCCCCCAATAAAAAATGGGGGTGGGAGGGGGGGCGGACACAACCCCCCCCCCCCCTCACATCACGGGCTCGGCCTCCATCGGCTCCTCCGCCGACCTGCGCGGATGGATCATGGAGGGGGGGGGTTAAAACAGCTCCGGGCCCCCTCCGTGCACCCCAAAAAGTTGGGGGGTGCCCCCACCAGTGTCCCCCCCCCATAATTTACCTGGGGCTGGGGTCTGCGGCCCCCACGGAGAGCAGGGCGAGGGCGCTGACGGTGGCGGCCTCCTCGGCCTCCCCGGCCTGGGCCTCGCGCAGCGAGCAGCCCACCGCAGCCCCCGGCCGCTTCAGGGCCCCCCAGTGCTGGCCTGGGATGAAGTGTGGGGGGGGGGGACACCCCCCCAAAAAAAAAAATGGGGCAAAACCCCCCCAAAAAATAAGGGAGCCCCCCCCCGGGATGGAGGGAGTCTGCTCGCAGGGATACGGGGCTAGGCCAGAGCCTCCCGTCAAGGGAGCTGGGGGGGGGAATAGGGCCCAGGGGTGCCCCCCCCCCCGCACAGACACCCCCCCGGGACCCCCAGGTGGGGGCACAGAGCCAGGGAGCCCCCCCCATGGGAAGGACGGACCCAGGGACCACCCCCGGGATCCCAAAGGAGGGTCTGGATTCAGGGGTCCCCCCCCAACAGAGACACCCCCCCCAGGGACCCCACTGGTGTGGACACAGACCCAGGGACCCCCCCCTTTAGAAAAAAAGACCCAGGGACCCCCCCTTGAACTCCCCAGGGTAGGAACAGCCCCAGAGCCCCCAGGGACCCCCCCAGGAAGAGCAGCCCCAGGGACCCCCCCCCATGACAAGCACAGCCCTGACACCCCCTCCGGGACCCCCTCACGCCCCCCCCATGCAGGGACACCCCTGGGGACCCCCCGTGTGTCCCCCCCCAAGGTGAAAGCAGCCCCCCGGTCCCTTCCCCAGCAGGGACACCCTCCCCAGGACCTCCCCCTGAACCCGGGACCCCCCCAGTGACCCCCAGTCCCCCCTGGGGACCCCCAAACCCCCCCCCAGGACCCCCAAAACCCCCCCAGGACCCCAAATGCCCCCCCAGGACCCCCAAAATGCCCCCCCCCCGGGCTCACTCTGGATCTCGATGACCTTCTCCAGGGTGGCCACCGCGTTGACGTTGGGCTTCTGCTGCAGCAGGGACGGGTCCAGGGGCTCCAGCTGGGGAACGAGCCACCATCAGGGACCCCCCCCAAAAAAAAATCGACCCCAGGACCCCCCCATAAAAAAAAAAAACACCCCAGAATCCCCCCCCCTCGCTGCATCTCCAGACAAGGGGAAACTGAGGCACGGCGCAGCTCCGGCCCCAAGCGCAAGGGGAAACTGAGGCAGGGGAAGCCCCCCCCGCCCCGTGGGGGTGTCAGTGGGGTGGGGGTGTCCGGGGGGGGGGTCTGGGGGTGCCCCCCCCGTACCTCCAGCCCCAGCAGGGCGGACACGCAGGCCTCGGAGGCGTCGCAGATGGCCGTCAGGTCGTGGCCCCCCTCCAGCGCCAGCACCACGCGGCCGCCCGCCAGCGTCATCAGCTGCTTCGTCAGGTGGCCGAAACCTGGGGGGGGGGCACCCCAAAATTTATTGTTTTTATGTGGGGGGTGACAGGATGGGCCCCCCCTCAAAAAAAAAAAAAAAACCATGCTCACACTTGGCGGTGACCGAGTAGCCCCCCAGGGGGGACAAGTGGCCCTCCACCGCGTCGAAGCCGGCCGACACCAGCACCACGTCGGGGGCGAATTCACGGGCGATCGGCATCACCACGGTCCTGGGGGGGGCGCACACATTACGGGGGGGGTCAGGGCACCCTAAAAATCCCCAAGCCCCCCCCCCTAAAGCCCCCCAAAGCCCCCCACCTGAAGGCGGTGAGATACTCCACGTCGCCGATCGGGGGGTCCACGCCGCCCGTCCAGGCGATGTTGATGTTGAAGCCCACCCCCAGCCCGCTGCCCACCTGCACGGGAGGGGCTGTGAGTTGTGGGGGGGTGATATAAAGGTGGGGGGGGGGCAATGGGGTGACCCCCCCCCGCCCCGCACCTCCTCGGGCGCCCCGCTGCCCGGGAAGAAGTTGCCGTCGTCGTAGCGGTGCAGGGAGACGTAGAGCACGGCCGGGTCGCTGTAGAAGGCTTGCTGCGTGCCGTTCCCGTGGTGGATGTCCTGAGGGGGGGGGGGGGGCAGGGGGTGGGGGGGGGGGGTCACACACGGCCTCAGGACCCCCCCCCCGGACCCCCCCTGGGGGTCCCATCCCGCCCCCTCACCCAGTCGACGATGAGGATCCGACCCACGCTCAGCTTCTGCTGCAGGAGCTTGGCCGAGATGGCCACCGAGTTGAAGAAGCAGAAGCCCCTGGGGGGGGGACACGGGGTGAGCAAGGCTGGCACCCCCCCAAAATCCCCCCCCAACCCCAAAATTCCCATATTCAGCCCCAAAATCCCCCCCCACCACACTCACATGGCCGTGGACTCCTCGGCGTGGTGCCCCGGGGGGCGGATGACAGCGAAGCCGTTCTGCGGGGACAGGGGGGGCACAGTGGGTGCTGGCACCCCGGGGGGGCTGCAGGCAGCGGGGTGCACGAGGGCGTGCACAAGGCTCGTGCACGTGCACAAGGCTCCAACCACGTGCAAGCTGTGCACAGAGCCGTGCACAAGGAGCGTTGCACCACGACGTGAGCGTGCAGTCACACACACACGTGCACGAGGCCACACCACACCCCCAGCTGAGCACGCACGAGGGCGGTGCACGCACGTGCAAGCGTGCACAAGTGCCACTGTCCCATGGGGTGAGCGTGCGGCACAGCCACGTGCACGAGGTGCACAAGGGTGGCACACACAAGGGTGGCACACACACAGGCGTGCACGAGCAGCACTGCACGGCCACGGACGCGTGCACAAGCCCAGCACGTGCACACCTGAGCTTGCACGAGCACCACCATGCACCCTGACACGCCGTGCACACCCACGTCAGCTTGCACAAGTCCTTGGCACAGCGCGCACAAAGCCAGTGCGCACACACACACACACAAGCGTGCATGAGGATCGCCCCCTCCCAGCTAACCCAGCGTGCACGAGCACCTCCAGGCGTGCAAACGGGCACGAGGAACACCGTGCCCCCCCCCCCCTCGTGAGCGTGCAAGAGCCCCCCCCTCACCTTGATCTCCCCCGCGGCCACCTTGAAGGCGAGCTCCAGCAGGCAGCCCACGGCCATGCGCACGGCGCTGGACGAGTGCATCTCGTTCCACACCGTGTCACTGTCCACCTGGGGGGGGGGGCACGCACCGATACCGGTGACCCCAGGGAAAGGGGGGGGGGGCACACCGCCGTGCGTGTCCCCCACCCCATTTTCCCCATCCCAGCACTCACCCCGATGCCCCCGCACGGCAGCACGGCGTACGTCTTCTGGCCGATGGGACCTGGCGGGGCAGAGCGCGCCGTGATGGAGGGGGGGTGGCGGCGGTGATGTGGGTGCCCCCCCCTCCCCAAAATGACCCCCCCCCCGGTCCCGACACCCACCCAGCAGCTTTTTGCTGTCCAGCTTCTGGCGGTTGAGGGGGCTGGTGCCGTAGAGCAGCGCGTGGTGCTCCGAGTGCACCGCCTGGATCTCCTCCAGCGTCGCCTTCCTGCCCCGGATGCGCTGCGGGGCGAGGCGGGGGTGAAGCCCCCTCCCCAAAAGAACGAGGTGGGGGGGGGACGACACACACGCATCGCTGACCCCCCCCCCCCCCGGCACCCCCCTCACCTCGCACTTGCCCAGCAGGCCGGTCTCCTGCAGCCGGGACCAGATGCTCTGGATGCGGCCGGCGTGCTCGGGGTGCACGTTGGTGTTGCCGCAGGTGCACTGGTGCTTCAGCATGAAGGTGTCGTACACCACGCCTGGGGGGGGGGGCCGCATGTGGGACCCCCCCCCCTCCCCACGGACCGGGATCCCACCCCCACGCGCCCCCACGGACTGGGATTTCACCCCCCTGCCCCGTTCACATCCCCTCGCACCAGCATCCCAGGGGCATCCCGGGGAATGGGGGCGGGATGGGAAGGAGGGGGGGTTTCTAAGGGGGGGGGGGCACCCCAGGATCACCCCATGAGATGGGGAACCCCATAGGAGAGAGAGAACCCTAAGACAACCAGGAGATGGGAAACCCCATAGGATGCAGCCACCGTGTGGGACAGGGGCACCCCCATAGGACAGGGGCACCCCACGGGATGGGGGCACCTCTGGGACCACCAGGGGATGGGGAACCCCGTGGGATGGGGGAATCCTAAAGACCACCGGATGGGAAACCCCAAAGGACACAGCCAGAGTGGGACAGGGACGACCCCATAGGATAGGGGCACCCCGGGACCACCCCATACAATAGGACCACCCCATAGGACCACCGGGGGTGGGGAAACCCTAAGACCACCAGGAAATGGGGCACCCCATGGGGCAGGGGCAACCCTAAGACCACCACAGTGGAAACCCCAAAGGGCACAGCCACTGAATGGGACAGGGACGACCCCATAGGATAGGGGGACCCCATAGGACCTCCAGGGGATGGGGGGGGGGCACCCCACAGATCAATGGGGCACCAAGAAATGGGGCACCCCATGGCACAGGGGGCACCCCGTGGGACGCAGCCACCCCATGGGTATGGGGGCACCCCACAACGGGACACCCCATGGGAGAGGGCTCCCCCCCCCGAGGACTCAGCACCCCACAGGACCACCAAGAAAGGGGGCACCCCACAGGACCGGGGACGCACAGAACCCCCCCCCCAAGCACCCCAAAAGGCCGCAGCCCCCCCCCCGTATAACACGGGGCCCCCCTACCTGTAGTGAAGAGGTGCTTGGGGGGGGCGTCGGGGGGCTTCACGCTGGGGGGGACGACTGCGTGCGGCCCAGGGCGGTGTGGGGCAGCGCCAGGAGCCCCAGGGGGGCCGCGGGGTACAGGGGCAGGGGGGGCAGCGCCTCGGGGAACACCTGGGGGGGGGGCAGACCCCCGTCAGGGTGCCCCCCCCCCTCCTCCAGGACACCCCTTTCTCGATGGAAAGGGGGTGGGGGGGGTGGGAAGGGAAAGGAGGGGGGATGGGAAAAGGGGGGGGGGCAGGAAGGGGGGGGCGTCCGGGGGGGGGATGAGTCACGGCGGGGGCCGCAGGGGTGGGGGGGGCGGCGCGGGGGTGGCGGAGCTGGGAGGACAGCGGGGGGGGGGGGATGAGTCAGAGGGCCCGAAGGCAGCGCTGCGGCAGCGGGGGGGGGGGCGCAAATAAGGGGGGGGGACGGGGGGATGCGGCTGGCCGGAGAGATGGTGGAAAGGGGGGGGGCAAGGGGGGGGGGGAGTAAATTGGGGGGTGTTTGAGCAAAGGGGGGGTGAAAAAGAGGTGATTGGGAAAAGGGGGGGGGAAAGGGGGGTGCTCGAGCGGGGGGGGGCAAAAGGGGGGGGTGCTAAAGTAAATTGGGGGGTGCAAAAGGGGGGTGCTTGAACAAGGGGGGCTGAAAAAAGGGGGTGCTCAAGCAAGGGGGGGCGTGCAAAAGGGGGTGCTCGTGCAGGGCTGATGGGGGGGGGACCCGACCCGCGCGCCCCCCCCCCCCGGCCCCCACCTGCTTGTAGGCGACCCCCAGCTCGGCGACCTCGCTGCCCCCGGGGGTCTCGGCCTCGTCCCCGCTGTCCCCCGGCTCCTCGGGGGGGGCCCCGCAGCCCTCGGGGTCCTGCGGCTGCTCGGGGGGGTCCCCGGCGTCCGGGGAAGGGAGGAGGCGGAGGGGGCCGGGGGGGGGCCCCTCGTCCCCCGGGGGGGGCTCCTGCTGCTCCGTCAGCTCCTCCTCCGTCTCCTCGGGGTGCGTGGGGGGCTGCCGCGCCAGCTCCCCCCCCTGGGGGAGCAGCTGGGGGGGGCGGTGAGGGGGGTGGGGGGCACCCAAAGGGGGCTCCCGGCACCCCCCCCACGTCGCACATCCCTTCCGTGCCCAAAGTGTGCCCCCACCCCCCATCCTGTGCCCCCCACCCCACACCCCGTGCCCACCCTATTCCTGCCCTACCCCCACCCCACTCAACCCTCAAACCCCACGCCCACCCCATACCAACCCTACACCCAATGCGCACCCCAAACCTGCCCTATACCCACCCCACACCCCTCTATCCCGTACCCACCTTACACCCACCCCATGCCCTATGCCCACCCCATACCTGCCCTATACCCCCCATTCCCACCCCACAGCCCCCCATATCCACCCCACACCCCAAACCTGCCCTATACCCCCCATGCCAACCCCATGCCCAACACCCACCCCATACCTACCCTATATCCCCCCATGCCCACCCCACACCCCGTGCCCACCCCCTACCCACCTTATACCCACCCCACACCTGCCCTACACCCCCCATGTCTGCCCTATACCCCCCATACCCACCCCACACCCACCCCATACCCACCCCATACCCTATGCCCACCCCATACCTGCCCTATAACCCCCATACCCACCCCATACCTGCCCTATACCCCCCCATACCCGCCCCATACCTGCCCTATAACCCCCATACCCGCCCCATACCCACCCCACACCCCCCTGTGCCCCCCC
Organism: Aythya marila; assembly: GCF_965140915.1. Classification (NCBI taxonomy): domain Eukaryota; kingdom Metazoa; phylum Chordata; class Aves; order Anseriformes; family Anatidae; genus Aythya; species Aythya marila. Next base: position 22,355 of record NW_028137128.1, on the reverse strand, counting down.
CCTGTGCCCCCCCCGTACCTTGCCCTGCTGGGCCTCGTAGTGGTGCTGGCGGGCGCCGTGGGGCAGCGCCTGGGGGCTCTGTGGCAGGGGGGAGGACTGCGTGCGGCTCAGGGGCCGGTGGCGGGGCAGCTTGGGGGGCCCCCGTGCGCCCCCCCCGCGCTCCCCCGTCACCAGCGGAGACTGCCCGTGCAGCGGCACTGCGGGGGGGGCACGGCACAGTCACGGGGAGGGGCGCACCGGGACACCCCCAGGGGGGTGGGGGGGGGTCCCAATGATGCCCCCAGGGGGATGTGGGGGGTCCCATGGGGGTGGGGGGGTCCCTATGATGCCCCCAGGGGGATGGGGGGGGCCCAGGGGGATGGAGGGGCCCCAAGAATGCCCCCAGGGGGATGGGGGGTCCCAAGAATGCCCCCAAGGGGATGGGGGGGGCCCAGGGGGACGGGGGGGGCCCGATGATGCTCCCAGGGGGTTGAGGGGTCCTTAATGACACCCCCAGAGGACCGGGGGGGGTCCCCAATGATGCCCCCAAGGGGACTGGGGGGGGTCCCAGGGGAATGGGGGGGTCCCAATGATGCCCCCAGTGGGGTGGGGGGTCCCTAATGACACCCCCAGGGGACTGGGGGGGGTCCATAATGATGCCCCCAAGGGGACTGGGGGGGGGGCCCAGGGGAATGGGGGGGCCCTGATGATGCCCTCAGGGGGTTGGGGGGTCCCTAATGATACCCCCATGGGTCCTGGAGGGGGTCCCCATGATGCCCCCAGGGGGATGGGGGGGGTTCCAGGGGGATAGGGGGTCCCCAGTGATGCCCCCAGAGAGACGGGGGGGGCCCAATGATGACCCCAAGGGACTGGGGGGGTCCCCAGTGATGCCCCCAGGGAGATGGAGGGTGCCCAGTGATGCCCCCAGGGGATTGGGGGGGTCCAAATTATTCCCCAAGGGAACCCAGGGGGGGTCCCAATGATGCCCCCCAGGGACTGGGGGGGTCCCCAACGATGCCCCCAGAGTGTTGGGGGGGGTCCCCAAGGGGCCCGAAGCCAGGAGGGGAAACCGAGGCAGGGCCGGGCACGAGGTGGGGGGTGTTTTGGGGGGGGGCTCACCGGCGATGAGGGTGCTCTGCTGGCGCGCCTGCTCGAGCAGCAGCACGTGCTGCAGGAGGGACGCGGGGCCGGCGGGGGGGTCCCCTTCCAGCGCCACCCCCAGCAGGCAGCCGGGGATGGACGAGGTGCTGAGGAACTTGGCGCTCAGAGCCCCCCCCGGGCGCAGCGCCCCCACCGCCGGGCGCTCGGCCTCCGCCTGCGGGGACAGCTTGGGGGACGCCTGCGGGAACCCCCCCCCAAAAAAAAAAAAAAAAAAAAAAAAAAAAAAAGGGGAAACTGAGGCACGCGGCGGCCACACGCTGAGCCCAAAGGGTGCAGGGTCCCCGGGACACCCCTAAGGGACCCCAGACCCCTGTGCTGCCCCCTCCTCCCCCCCACAGTTGTGGGGTCCCCATACCACCCCCAAAGGACCCCAGACCCCCAATACCACCCCCAAGGGACCCCAGACCCCTGTACTGCCCCCTCCAGTTGTGGGGTCCCCATACCATCCCCAAAGGACCTCAGACCCCCAATACCACCCCTAGGGAACCCCAGACCCCCTGTGCCACCCCCCATGGGGTGCAGGGTCCCCACACCACCCCCAGGGGACCCCAGCCCCACTCACGTTGCGGTGCGGGGCGGTGGCGGTGCCCTGCAGCCCCAGGGAGATGTTGGGCAGGGAGGGGGAGGTGTAGAGGCTCAGCTGCCCCTCCAGCGCCAGCGCCCGCGGCTGGGGCAGCAGCTGCTGCGGGGGGGGGGGGGCACAGCACGGTCAGGGGGGGCCCCCCCAGCACCCTGGGGTGCCCCTACCCGGTGACGCAGCCCCATGCACCCCCACCATGCGCACGCTCTTGTGCAAGGTGTGCACACGCCGTCTGTGAGTCCCGAGTGCGCACACGTGTGTGCCCCCCCCCACGTGTGCACGTGCTGCCTGCACACACCTGGCACACGCACCCTGAGTGTGAACACCCCCCCCCCCCCCGGTACACGCACCCTGAGTGTGCACCGGCTGCGTGCTCCCTGATGGGTGCACAGCGGGTGTGCACGCACTGAGCACACACACGGTGGTGGTGGTGGTGTGCACGCCAAGCACACGCGTGCTGGCTGCTTGCACCACGAGTGTGCACAGCTAGCACCCTGCCCTTGCACACCTCCACATGCACGCCTGCACCAAGCGTGCACACGCGTGCTGGCTGCTTGCACCATGAGTGTGCACTGATTGTGTGCACAGCGGGCATCCCAACCTCACATGCCTCTGCACACGCACGTGCATTAAGTGTGCGCACGCTGGCCGTGTGCTCACCATGAGCATGCAGTGAGCTCCCCAGCCTTGCACCTCCACACACACACCAAGTGTGCACGTGCATGCTGGCTGCTTGCACCATGAGCGTGCACTGACCGCGTGCACATGCACAGCAAGCACCCCAAGCTTGCACACCTCTGCACACACGTGCACTGAGTGTGCACGCACTGGCTGTGTGCTCACACTGAGTGCCACGGCTGCACACACCTCAGCACCCCGAGCACGCACACTAATGTGCACACGGCGTGAACACACCTGATCACACTTGTGCACCCAGTGTGCACAGATGTGATCACACTCGTGAACCCAGCACGCATGCACGATCATGCTCCTGCATGCAGTGCACACTCCCGATCACACTCACAGACCCACTCACACTCCTGCACCCAGTGTGCACACGCGCCATCACCCTCATGCACCCCACGTGCACACCCCCGATCCCACTCGTGCACACACGGTCACACCCCTGCACCCAGTTTGCACACCCCCATCCCCCTTGTGCACCCCCCGATCCCACTCACGCACCCCGAGCACACACACGTGTGCACCACCAAACCCTCCCTGCGCGCCCCCCATGCACCGAGCACCGCGGCGCACACACACACCGAGCACACACACACCCCCTGAGCACACCCCCAGCTCACACGCGCGTGTCGCCCCCCCTGCCCCCCCCGTACCTCAGCATGGATGTTGGGCACGGAGCCGGTGAGCCCGTTCTCGGCGATGGCACCGTGGGAGCTGTTGGGGGAGCTGGGCCCGGAGCCGGGGGCACTGCTGCACACCGAGGACACTGCGGGCAGGGGGGGGGCACCGTGGCACGGCCCTGCCTCGGTTTCCCTGGCCGACGCGACCCCTCTGGACCCCCCCGCCCCCCCCCCAAACCTGTGATCTCGACGGCGCGCTTGCGGAAGGTGCTGAGCACGGCGCCGTCCTTCCTGCGCAGCAGGGGGCTGCTCCGGCGCTCCGCCACCTTCTGCTTCAACCGCGAGCGCACCTTCAGGTTGGGCTCCGACGCTGCGGCACCGCGGGGGGCGTTAGCCCGGCACGGCCCCCCCACCCCCAAAAAAAAATGTGTGACCCCCCCCATTGAGTGTGACCCCCCCCCCATTGAGTGTGATCCCTGTCCCAATGCGCACGCACGCCCTGATGCGCGTTTGCGCCCCCCAACGCGTGCAGCCCCCTCTCCACGTGTGTCCCCCTCCCACATTTTTATGACCCCCCCATGTGCGTGCCCCCCCATGTGTGCACACCCCGATGTCCCCCCTTCCAATGCATGCACCCCCCCATGTCACCCACCACGTGTATACCCACCCCAATGTGCTCCCCCCAAAGCATGCACCCCCCCATGCCTGTGGCCCCCAATATGTGCCCCCCCCATGTGTGCATGCCCCCCCCCCAACATGCGAGGTCCCTCCCCAACATGCGTGCCCCCCATGTGCACCCCCCCCCACGGGTGCAGCCCCCCCAGGGCGTCCCCCCCATGCGTGTGCACCCCCCCAATGCACATGTGCCCCCCCCAAATGTGTGCCCCCCCCGGCACCCACCGGTTTTGCGCAGGGGGAAGTCATCCCGGCCGTCGTAGGTGCCGAGCAGGGGCACTTTGTAGGATGGGGGGGTCCCGGGGCTGCCGGTCTGGGGGGGGGAGCTCTGGTCCAACGAGGTATGGTGAGCCCTGGGGGGGGGGTCGGGGGAGAAGGGGGGGGGGGAGAAGCGCCCGCTAGGCCGGCTGCGTGTGCTCCCCCCCCCCAAAAAAAAAAAAAAAAAACACCACACCCCGCCCCCGGTGCCCCCGCTGCAGGGAGGGGGGGCTGGGGGGGGGCAGGGGGCCACCTACCAACATTTGGGGTGCTGGGGGAGGGAATGGTTGGGGGGGGCAGCGCCCGGCTCCTTGGCCTTGCTGAGCAGGAACTCCTGCAGCTTCAGCTTCACCTCCGTGCTGGCGATGGCGCCTGGGGGGGGGGCACGGGGGGGGGGGCAGCATGGGGACCCCCCCCCCCGCTGTGCTGCCCCGGCTCCGGGACCCCATTGATGGAGCCGCGGCACCCCCAGACCCCGAAACTACCCCAGGCACGCAGCTGGTGCCAGCCCCTATAAGGTGCCCCCCCCTGCCCCTATATTGCACCCCCCATCCCCATATGGTGCCCCCCACCCCTTTATTGCACTCTTCACCCCTATATCATGCCCCCAGCCCCATATTGTACTCCTCCACCCTATATGGGAGCCCCCCACCCCACACCTGCCCCAGGGTCCCCATTGCCCCCCCCCCAAGCCCCACATCACCCCCAGCCCCACATGCCCCCCAAGCCCTTATTGCACCCCCAACCCCAACCCCACCCCAGCCCCATAACTGCCTCCCTAGTCCCTATCACCCCCCCAGCCCCATAATCACCCCCCCAGCCCCAATACCTTCCCAGACCCGTAACTGCCCCCCCCCCAGCTCCTAATATTCCTCCAGCTCCTAATACCACCCCAGACCCTAACACCATTGCACCCCCATAACTGCCCCCCCAGCCCCTAATAGGACCCCAGCCCCTAATACCCCCCCAGTCCTCCCCAGCCCCTATTGCACCCCCAACCCCTAATACCCCCGAGCCCCTAATACAATACTCTCCCAGTCCCATAATTGTCCCCCCAGCCCCTAATACCCCCCCAGCCCCTAAATATCCCTTCAGCCCCTATTGCACCCCTAACCCCTTAAGTGCCCACCCAGCCCCTATTACCGCCCCAGCCCCCATTACCCCCCCAGCCCTTTAAGTGCCCCCCCAACCCCCATTAGAACCCCAGCCCCTAATACCCCCCCACCCCTAATAGGACCCCAACCCCTAACACCCCCCCCAGCCTCTTAAGTGACCCCCAGCCCCTAATACCCCCCAGCCCCTAATACTCTCCCAATCCCATAATTGTGCCCCCAGTCCCTAACACCCCCCAGCCCCTAAATATTCCTTCAGCTCCTATTGCACCCCCAACCCCTATTACCCCCCCAACCCCATAACTGTGACCCCAACCCCTAATGGGACCCCAGCCCCTAATACCCCCCCCAGCCCCTATTGCGCCCCCAGCCCCTTAAGTGACCCCCAACCCCTAATAACGCCTCCAACCCCTATTACCCCCCCAAGCCCCTAATACCCCCCCAGCCCCTATTGCACCCCCAACCCCTATTAGAACCCCAGCCCCTAATACCCCCCCAGCCCTAATAGGACCCCAACCCCTAATACCCCCCCCAGCCCCTTAAGTGACCCCCAGCCCCTAAATATCCCTTCAGCCCCTATTGCACCCCCAGCCCCCAATACCCCCCCAACCCCTAATACCCCCCCCAGCCCCTAATGCCCCCCCAGCCCCTAATGCCCCCCCCCAGCCCCTAATGCCCCCCCAGCCCCTAATACCCCCCCCCGCTCACAGTCTCTGCCCCTGTCCTTGCGGCCGTGCAGCTGCTCCAGGCGCTGCTGCTCCAGGGCCTCCTGGCGCTGCCGCTGCTGCTCCAGCTCCTGCTGCCGCCGGGCGGCCAGCGCCTCCTGCTGCTGCTGCGGGGAGGGGGCACGCTCGGGGACCCCCCCCGGACACCCCCCTTATATGCACCCCCCCCCTTAAGACCCCCCGTGCCTCCCCCAAGAACCCCCATACACCCCCCCAAATAACACATACCCCACAAAACCCCCCGTAGCCCCCCAAATAACCCCATAGCCCCCCAACACCCCCCATACCTCCCCCAAGTAACTTTAAAGCCCCCCAAGCCCCCTTAAAACCCCCATACCCTCCCGAACACCCCCCAATTCCCCCCAAGACCCCCCATACCCCCCCAAATAACCCCAAACCCTCCCCAACTCCCCCCCAAAGCCCCCTATAACCCTCCCCAAGATCCTCATACCCACCCCAACAGCCCCCGTACCCCCCCCCAAATAACCCCAAACCCTCCCCAACTCCCCCCATACCCCCCATAACCCCCCCAAAATAACTTTAAAGCCCCCCCAAGCCCCCTTAAACCCCCCATACCCCCCCAAATAACCCCAAACCCTCCCCAACTCCCCCCCAAGACCCCCCAACTCCCCCCATGCCCCCCCAAATAACCCAAACCCTCTCCAACTCCCCCCCAAAGCCCCCTATAACCCTCCCCAAGACCCCCAAACCCTCCCAACTCCCCCCCAAAGCCCCCTATAACCCCCCCAAGACCCCCATACCCTCCCCAACACCCCCCAACTCCCCCAAAAGACCCCCCATACCCCCCCCAAATAACCCCAAACCCTCCCCAACTCCCCCCATACCCCCCATAACCCCCCCAAAATAACTTTAAAGCCCCCCCAGCCCCCTTAAACCCCCCATACCCCCCCCAAATAACCCCAAACCCTCCCCAAATCCCCCCAAAGCCCCCTATAACCCCCCCAAGACCCCCAAACCCTCCCCAACTCCCCCCCAAAGCCCCCTATAACCCCCCCAAGACCCCCATACCCTCCCCAACTCCCCCCAAAGACCCCCCATAACCCCCCCAAACCCTCCCCAACTCCCCCCATACCCCTCCCCAACTCCCCCCATACCCCCCCCATGACCCCCCCGTGCCCCCCCCCCCTCGCCCACCTGGAGGTGCTTCTGCAGCTGCACCTCGTGCTGGCGGGTGAGGTGCTCGTGCTGCTTCTGGAACTCGGCGAAGAGGCGCTGCTTCTGCAGCTGCTGCTGCTGCCGCAGGGCCTCCAGCTCCCGCTGCAGCTGCCGCTCCCGCGCCGCCGCCAGCCCCCGGCGCCCCCCGCACGACTCCGACCCGCTGCGGGCATCCGGGCCTGGGGGGGGGGGGGGGGGCAAAGGGGGGGGTTATTGGGGGTCAGGGGGGTTATTGGGGGTCATTGGGGGTCGGGGGGGGGGGGCATGGGGGGCATGGGAGTAAGGGGTTGGGGGGGGTTACGGGGTCATGGGGGGGTCATGGGAGTAGGGGTTGGGGGGGGTTATGGGGGTCCTAGAGGGGTTATGGGGTCAAGGAGGGGTATGGGGGGGTCATTGGGGGTCAGGGGGGCGTGTGGGGGGTCATGGGAGTAAGGGTTGAGGGGGGTTATGGGGGGGTATGGGGGGGTATAGGGGGTCATTGGGGGTCAAGGGGGTCATGGGAGTAGGGGTTGGGGGGGTTATGGGGTCATGGGGGGGTCAGCGGGGTGGGGGCATGAGCTCATGGAGGGTCATGGGGGTGTGGGGGTCACAGGAGTAGGGGTTGAGGGGGGCTATGGGGGGGGTCATGGGGGTGTGGGGGCATGAGGGGCTATGGGGTCATGGGGGTTACAGGAGTAGCAGTTGGGGGGGCTTATGGGGCTCCTGGGGGGGGTGTGGGGTCATGGGAGGTGGGGGTACGGGGTCATTGTTGGGGTCACGGGGGGGTGGGAGCATGGGGGGGTCATGGGGAAAGTTGGGGGGGGGGGCATGGGAGTCTATGGGGGGCATATGGAGCATGTAGAGGGGCCATGGGGGGTCATGGGGGTGGTATTGGGGGGCTATGGGGTCATGGAGGCCTGGGGGGGGGTCAGGGGGGTGTGGGGGCATGGGAGTAAGGGTTGGGGGGGCTTATGAGGGTCCTAGGGGGGTTATGGGGGGGGTCATGGTGGGGTATAGGGTCATGGAGGTCCTAGGGGGGTTACAGGGTCATGGGAGGGTGTGGCGGTCACGGGAGAAGGGGTTGGGGGTTATGAGGGGGTTATGGGGTCATGGCAGGGTATGGGGTCATGGGGATAAGGGTTGGGGGAGTTATGGGAGTCCCAGAGGGGTTATAGGGTCATGGGGGGAAGCATGGAGGGGTTATGGGGTCATGGCGGGGGGGGGTCACGGGAGTAGGGGTTGGGGGTTATGAAAGAGTTATGGGGTCATGGGGATGGGGGGGGGGTCCCAGGAGTGGGTTGGGGGGGTATGAGGGGGCCATGGGGAGTGTATGGGGGAGCATGGGGGTGTGGGGTCATGGGGGGGGGCGTGGGGGTCCTAGGGGTCACGGGAGTAGGGGGTTGAAGGGATATGGGGTCATGGGGGAGTATGGGTTGGGGGGGGGGGCTTATGGGGGTGCTAGGGGGTTTATGGGGTCACAGGAGTAGGGGTTGGTGGGGGGTTATGGGGGGTCCCAGGGGTGTGGGGGGGGGTTACAGGGTCATGGGGATAGGGTGTTGGGGGGGGTCACAGGGGTGGGTTGGGGTTACGGGGGGCTATGGGGGGGTGGTCTGGGGATCGTGGGGGTAGGGGGTGTCGGGGGTGTGGGGTCATGAGGGGGCTATAGGGGTCATGGGAGTCATGGAGGGGTTGGGGGGCAGTTATGGGGTGAGTTGGGAAGGGGTTATAGGTGTCGGGGGGGTCCCAGCAGTAGGGGCAGGTTATGGAGGCTCCCAGGGGCGTGGGGCAGAGGGGGTGCTGGGGACAGGGGGAGTTGGGGGGGGGTTATGGGGGGAATTGGTGGGGGTCCCCGGGGTGGGGGGTTATAGGGTGGGTTGGGAGCTATAATGCACTTATGGGGCAGTTTAGGGGGGGTCCTGGGGATGGGGGAGGTTATGGGGTGGGGGCAGCTTGTGGGGGGCGCTTATGGGGTGGCTGGGGGTGCCCTACAGGTGGAGACAGTTGGGGGGGCAGCTGGGGGCACACTTATGGGGACAATTTTGGGATAAACAGGGCACGGTTATGGGGTAGCATCCCCTGGGGGGGCATCTGGGGGCTCCTTCAGGGCTGGGGGGGGGCAGCTGGGGGCTGTTGGGGTGACCAGGAACACACTTGGGGGGCGTTTTGGGGAGGGGGGGGCAGCAGCAACCAGCCCGGGGGGCAGCCACAAAGCAGGGGGAGCACCAAGCCCCCCCCCCCCAAGAAAACCCACAGCCCCCCCCCCCTCCGAAACTGGGGAGTGGGCTCAGCGCCCCCCCCCCCCAAACACCATGGGGGGGGGCACAGGACCCCAACCCCAGGCACAGCAGCGGGGGGGGGGGCGATCCCCATACAAGCGGGGGGGGGGCACACATGATGCATGCTGATGACCCCCCCCCATTTTCGCCCCCCCCCCCCCCAGCAGCACACCAGGACAGCCCCACGGACGTCCCCGCACTGGGATTGCCCTGCCCCCCCCCCTCCCAGTAACAAACCAGTGCCCCCAGCACCGACCAGTACGCACCAGTTCCACCCCCCCCACCAGGGTAAAAGGGGGGGGGGGGCAGCAGCCCCGGGGGGGGTTAAAAATAGCGGCGGGAGGGGCCGGGCACGGCCAAGGCTGCATTTAGGGCACCTCTGAAGTGGTTTGGGGCTGGCGGGGGGCCACCGACCCCACCCGGGGCTGGGCCTTCGGGGGGGGGGGGGGCACAGAGCCCGGCTGCACCCCCCCCCGGTTAAAAAAAATAATTAAAGAAATCAACAGAGCCCCCCCCACACCCGGTGGGTGCAGCACCGGGGTCCCTCTGGGGACCCCCTGTAATTGGGAGGGGGGGGGGGGGAGCAGAGAGTGCCCCCCCCACGTCCCCAAAACGGGTGGGGGGCAGCCGGGACCCCCCCCACCCCGGGACCCCCCCCCTCGGTGCAGGCATTGGGATTAGGGCCGCGCTAAGCGGCTCGGGGCGCTAAAAATACCGGGGTATTCCTGGCCATAACGGGGGGGGGGCGGGATGGGGGGGTCACAACTGCCCCCCCCCCAGGGTGGGGGCACCCCAAAATTATTCCCCATAGAGGGGGGGGGCGGCAGAGAGCCTGGTGCCCCCCCCAGCACTGCCCTGTGGGTGCCCCCCCAGCACTGCCTGTTCCGGGGGGGGGCACAGCAAAAAGGTCCCAGATTTAATGGGGGGGGTCCCGGTGTTGTTGTCCCCCCCCCCCCCCCAGCACTCACCTGCAGCGGGGGAGGGCGGCGTGGAGCTGGGCGTGGGGCAGGAGCTCCAGGGGGGGCTCGCGGCCAGGCCCCCCCTCTGCGGAGAGAGGGGTGCACCCCGCTGAGTGGCCCCCCCCCAGGATGAGCACCCCCCCAACCCCCCCAAAAAAAATATAAGGGGGGGGCAACAGGATAACCCCCACTAAAATAGGGGGGGAGTTGGGGGTGATGCGACCCCCCCCCCAAGCAAACAGAGCATGGGGAGGAGACATAAATGGAATGGGGGGGGGGGGGGCACACCAAGACCCCCCCCACGCCGTGCAGGACCCCTCCCCCAGCCCCTAATTAATTACCGGGGACGTTAATCCGCATCAGGACCCAAATCCCGGATTAGCCCCCGACCCCCCCAGCTAAAATCATCACCCCCCCCCCCGCTGCCCCCCCCATCCACCAGCACACACCCAGACCCCCCCAGGACCCCCCCTTTCCCCGAGGACCCCCCCCCTTTATTCTAAGAGGGGGGTCCCCAAACCCCACCGCAACCTCCCCCCAGCGGGCTGGGGACCCACCCCTCCTAACAATGCCCCCCCCCCTCGCATCGGGGACCCCCCCCCAGCTGCCACCCATGGGTGCAGGGTACGGGGGGGGGGGGGGCCGTGCGTAACCCCCCCCCGCGGGCAGCGCCACGTTTATTTACCGGCGCCGATCCCACCCCCGCCTTTTAATAGCCGGGATATTTATGGGTGCCCCCCCCCCCCCTCGGTGCCCCCCCCCCTCCCTCCTTTGCCGTGGGGGGGGGCGCTTTGGGGGTTTGACGTCAGCGCGGCTATTTCGGGTGCCGGCGGCGGCAGGGGGCCACCGGAGCCAGCCCCACGGCGCTATGGGGCGGGATATAGGGCCGGGGGGGGGGGCACAATGCACGGGGGGGGGCACACGCACACGCTGAGTGTCCCCCCCCCAGGGGATGCCGCTCCAGGGCCATAAATAGCAGCGGGATCCCAGGGGGTCCCTGGGGCTGTGCCTCAGTTTCCCCACCTGACCCCCCCCCCAAAAAAAAAGCCCCCCCCCCCCGGTAATTAATCCCTTTAGGATTAATTTATGGGGTGGTGGGATGGGGCCGTGGGGGGGTCACCAACGTGCTCCCCCCCCCCCAGGGGACTGGAACGGAGCCGTGCCTCAGTTTCCCCACAGGGAATGCCGTGGTCCCCAAAATGCCCTGCCCCCCCCCCCCCAGCTGTCCCCATGTCCCCCAGCCCCACGGCACCTGAATTTTTTGGGGGGGGTGGGAGGGTATAAAGGGGGGGCTGCTCAGAGAGCCTGAGTGATGGAGAGATGAGGGGACCCCCCCCCAAAAAAAAAAAAGGGGGCATGGGGACCCCCCCAGCACATTGGGGACCCCCCATTAAATGGGGACATAAATGGGAACCCCCCCCAGCGCAATGAGGCATGAATGGACCCCCCCCAAGGAAATGGGGGGACACAGGGGACTCCCCAGCACAACAGGGACCCCCCCATGCAAATGGGGGCACAAAGAGCAACGGGGGGGGGGACAGGGACACCCCAAAGCAGTGGGGGGGGGCACACAGGACCCCCCCCCCATGCAGTGGGGACCCCCCCCAAGCAACGGGGGCCACGAGGGCCCCCCCCCCAGGCACCGGCTGCGAGGCGCAGGGACGATGCCCTGCATGGGGGGGGGCACCCCCCCCCAAGTGACCCCCCCCCAAAATATGTGTGTGTGCCCCCCCCAGCTCTCACCTGCATCGCTGGGGGGGTCCATGGTGGCCGGCCGGGTGCCGGCGGTGCCGGGGGGCGCAGAGAGGCCGAGGCTGGGGGGGGGCGTGCGAGCGGCGTCCCGGGGGGCCGTCAGCAGCGCGCGGGGGGGGGGGGACCCTGCCCGCGGCCAGCGGGAGCCCTGCGGGACCCGGGGGGGGGGGGTCAGCACCCTGTGGACCCCCCCCCCCTTCAGCACCATCCCCTCCCCACATTTTGGTGTCCCCCCCATTCATCCCCATGCATCTGTTCCCATGGCCCCCCACGGTAAAATAGGGGGTGGGGGGGGGATGGAGGAGCATGGGGGGGCCCTGGGGGGGGGGGGGGGGCCCCGGCCGGCAGCGTTACACAAGGCTCTGCAGCACGCGGGGGGGGGGGGGCGCAGCACGGCCCCAAATCGCAGCCCCCCCCGGGATGTGAGTGGGGAGGGGGCCGCACCCCACGCGGGACCCCCGTGGAGGGGGGGGGGGGGCAAAGGGGGTGCGAAGCGGTTTTGGGGGGGGGCCACGCTGGGGCTGGCCTATGTCGTGTCCCCCCCCCAGCCGATGCTGCTGCTGCTGCGCCCCCCCCGCTCGCACCGGGCCCGTGCTGCGGAGCCGCCGCGCTGGCGCACGGCCCCCCCCGCCCCCCCCCCACCCCCCGAAACCATTCCCCCAAGGGAACGCGCACCCCCCCCAACAATACAACCCCCCCCCCCCCCGCATCACACAGCCCCCACCGAGCTTGCACGGCCCCCCCTCTATTGCATGCCCCCCCCGGCTTCCCAGCCCCCCCCCTCATTGCACAGCCCCCCCCCAGCATTACACATCCCCCCCCGGCGTTGCATAGCCCCCCCCCCATCCACGAGCAGCCCCCCGCGTTATCCGGCCCCCCCCCAGCATTACACAGCCCCCCCGGCTCCCAGACCCCCCCCAGCATTGCACGCCCCCCCCCTTTATTGCACCCCCCCACTTTATTGCACGGCCCCCCCCGGCCCCCCCCTCATTGCACGGCCCCCCCACGTTGCCCCGCTCCCCTCCCCGCATTGCACGGCCCCCCCCGGCTTCCCAGGCCCCCCCCGGAATTGCACGGCCCCCCCCCGGGCATTGCACGGCCCCCCCCCCCTCGTTGCACGCCCCCCCCCCCCCGGTACCTGCGCCCCTCCCGGCCGCGCCGCCCGCCGCCCCGCCATCTTCGGCGCCCGGCCCCGCCCGCCCCGACAACAACATTCGGTGACGTCACTCGCCGTCACGTGACGGAACCCTGTGCTAAAAATAGCCTCGACCCCCCCCCCCCCCCCCCCCCACCCCCTCCACTCCACACCCCCACCCCCCTCCCTCCCCTCGGGGGCGGAGCGAGGCGTGGGGGGGGCTTAAAGGGGAAGGGGGAAGGAGGGGGAGTGGGTGGGGGTGGGGGTGGGGGTGGGCGGGGGGTGGGACGTGAGTGTGCAACGAGTGTGCAATGAGGTGCGAGTGTGCACTGAGTGTGCAACGAGTGTGCAATGGTGTGCGTGTGCAATGAGGTGTGAGTGTGCAACAGCTGGGCAATGGCGTGTCAGTGTGCAATGAGTGTGCAATGGTGTGTGTGATGGCATGTGAGTGTGCAACGAGTGTGCAATGATGCGTGTGTGCAATGAGGCGTGAGTGTGCAAGGAGTGTGCAATGGGTGTGCAAAGATGTGTGTGCAATGATGTGTCAGTGTGCAATGAGTGTGCAATGGTGTGTGTGCAATGATATGTGTGTGCTGAGCATGCACTGAGTGTGCAAGGAGTGTGCAATGAGGTGTGAGTGTGCAACGAGTGTGCAATGATGTGTGAGTGTGCAACGAGTGTGCAATGATGTGTGTGTGCAATGAGGTGCAAGTGGGCAGCAAGTGGGCAACGGATGTGCAATGGGTGTGCAAATATGTGTGTGCAATGACATGTCAGTGTGCAGTCAGTGTGCAACGAGCGTGCAATGATGTGTGTATGCAATGATATGCGTGTCCTGAGCATGCACTGAGTGTGCAACAAGTGCGCAATGATGTGCGAGTGTGCAACTGGTGGGCAATAATATGTGTGCAATGAGTGTGCAATGAGAGTGCAACGACACATGCGTATGCAGTGCCATGTGAATGTGCCATGACTGTGCAATGATGAGTGTGCAATGCCACACATGCAGTGAGTGTGCAATGAGTGTGTAACTAGTGTACTGCAGCACGTTTCCGCGCAATGAAATCAGTGCACTGAGTGTGCAACAAATGTGTAATGACATGCAAGCGTGCAATGAGTGTGCAACGCCACATGTGTGTGCAATGACACATATGCATGTAGTGTGCATGCAATGACATAAATGTGCAATAAGTGTGCAAGGTGTGTGTGACTAAAACGTGTGTGCACTGCGCGTGCTATGACACATGAGTGTGCAATGACATGCCTGTAATAAGTATGCAATGACGTGTGCGCAATTACATGTGTGCGCAGCGTGCATACAATGTGCAACAACGTGAGCATTCAATGACATGTAGGCGTGCAATTGCACACATGTGTAGTGTGTGTACAACGACACAAGTGTGCAATAACATGAATGTGTGCAACTACATGTGTGTGTAGTGTGCGTGCAATGACATCAGTGTGTAATGAGTGTGTAACAACATGGATGCGTACACTGAGCGTACTAAGATGTGTGTGTGCAATAACACACGAGTGTGCAATAAGTTTGCAATGGCATGTGAGGGTGCAAGGACACGTGTGCAGTAAGCGTGCAATAACATGAGTATGCACTTAGCATGCAATGACATGAGCGTGCAACGACAAGTGAGTGTGCCCTGTGTGCAATGACATCTGTGTAGTGGGCATGCAACAACACGTGAGCGTGCAATATACGGGTGTGCAATGACAGACGTGTGCAGCGACTGTTCAGTGACACACATGCATACAGCGAGCGTGCAATGACCCAAGTGTGTGCATCACCACGAGTGTCCGTGCAACAGGTTGCTGGGCAGCTGCACACCTGCATGCACCATTAGCGTGCACCGGCACCCGTGCGTGCACATCGGGGGGCGCACAGCTGCACTCGTGCACCCACAGCGTGCAAAACCCCTCGTGCCCGTGCACCACGGGCGTGCAAAGCCCCGTGCACGCGCGGCAAAGCAAGCGCGCGCACAGCGGGCGTGCAACGCGGCCCCGGGCTCTTGCACACGCGCGCGCGCGCGCACGAGGCGGCCCCGCCCCTGAAGGCGGGGATTTCTGAGGCCCCGCCCCCTCCCCCCGCCCCCCCCTTCCCGTTTCCCCTCTCGGGGGCCGCGGGTTCGAGCCCCGGCCCCGCCGCTTCCGCCTCGCGCCGCTGCCATGGTAACGCCGCCGGGCTTTGGGGGGGGGGCAGGGCCGGGGGGGGGGCTCGGGGGGGGTCCCTGGGGAAGGGGGGGGGCACCGAGCCCCCCCTCCAGGCCCCTCAGAGCCCCCCCAAGGCCTCCCCTCGCCCGCAGGCCCGGCGCCTCCAGGAGCTGTTCGGGGACCTGGCGGATGAGGTGAGGGGGGGGCACGGGGGGGGTCATGGACATGGGGGGGGCACAGGGACATGGGGGGGGGCACGGACCTTGGGGGGGGGGGTAGGGACTTGGGGGGGAGGTGCAGGTACTGGAGGGGGGGGGCACAGGGATGTGGGGGGGCACAGAGGGACATGGGGGGGGCAGGGGCATGGGGGGGGGACAGGGATAGGGGGGGGCACAGGGACATGGGGGGGGACACAGGGACATGGGGGGGACACAGGGACCTTGGGGGGGGCCGCAGGGACATGGGGGGGGTCCCTGTGCCCCCCCCACCGCCACCTTTCTCTCGCCCCCCCCCCAGGATTTCCTCTCGGCAGTGCAGGACGCCGAGAACCGCTTCGCGCCCCCCAGCAGCAGCAGCAGCAGCTCAGAGCCGGGGGGGGGCAGCCAGGCCGCAGCCCCCCCCAGCTGGGATGTGGCCCCCCCCCAGGACGAGCTGGCCACCGACTGGCTGCTGCTGGCCGCCTGCGCCGAGCTGGAGGGGGGCGAGGGGCCGGGGGGGGCCCGCAAGAAGCCCAGGCTGGGCGCTGAGACGCCCCCCCCCCAGCCTGGGGGGCGCCCCCCCCTGCCCCCCCCCACAGCAGGCCCCGGGCCCAGGCTGGCGCTGAGACCCACGGCAGCTGGCGGCGGCCCCCCCAGGACCCCCCCCGCTCCCATGGGGCCACCCCCCCAAAATACAGGGCAGCGGCCCCCCCCGGCACAGCCCCCCAGGGCCCCCGCTGCCCCGCGGGAGGGGGCGGTGGGCAAGGAGCCCCCCCCTCAAGAGCCCCCCCCCGGGGGGCTGCCGACGCCGCTGGTCACCAACCACTTGGTGCAGTTGGTGGCGGCCGCCAGCAGGGCCCCCCCGGCCCCCCCACGCCTCCCCCCCCGGGGAAAAACGCGCCGCTTCCCCGGCCCCGCGGGGATCCTGCCCCAGCAGGTGGGTGCCAAGGGGTTGGGGGGGGGGGGATCCCGGGGGGGCTTCACCCCCAGCTTGGTGTGGGGCTGCCCCCCCCTCAGGGGGGGGGTGTGAGCGCGGTTTTGCCCCCCCCCAGCACGCCGGGAAGCTCCTGGAGCACGTCCTCATCGCGGCCCCCACGGCGCCGGCGCACGGGGCGGTGGCGAAGGTGCGGGCGGAGGTAAGACCCCCCCTGTGACCCCCCCTGTGACCCCCCCATGTCCCCAACTTGGGGACAGTGGCACCGGGGGCCACCGCGTGGTGACGGCGTCTCCTCCGTGCCCCCCCCCCCCCCAGGAGCTGCCCAGCTCCCCCCAGCCCCCCGAGGAGGATTTCGGGAGGGGTCCCTGGCTGGCCATGAAGACGGAGCTGGGGCTGGACGAGCGGGACCCCGGCTGCTTCCTCCGCACCTACAGCGTGGTCATGGTGCTGCGCAAGGTGAGGGGGGGTCCCGCGCCCCCAACGATGCCCTGAGGGCCCCCCCCGGGGGTGGGGGGGACACAGGGGCGTGAGCGGGGTCGGTGCCCGCAGGCGGCGTTGCGGCAGCTCCCCAGGAACAAGGTGCCCAGCATGGCCGTGATGCTCAAGAGCCTCACCAGGACCAACGTCGACGCCGGCGCCGTCTTCAGGGACCCCACGGGTGAGCCTTTTGGGGCCAGGCCTGTCCTATTTCCACCCCCCCCCGCCCCGTGCCCCCAGACCCCACGGGCGGCCCCCCCTGGTAACGCAGAGCCTGGGGGGGGGGGCACGCACAGGGGAGATGCAGGGCACGGTGCATCGCCTGCTGCTGGAGGAGAGGCAGGGCCAGCTGAAGCCCGGCGCGGTGCTGCTGCTGCAGCAGGTACGGGGCGCACGGGGACGGCCCCGCAGCACCGGGGTCGCTCCTGCCGCGGGTGCCGCTCGCCCCCGGTGTCCCCGATCCCGACCCCGTGGCTCTGTCCCCGCAGGTGGGGGTCTTCTCCCCGTCCCACCGCAACCACTACCTCAACGTCACCCCCGCCAACCTGCTCAGGATCTACCCGCCCGAGCTCGAGGGCTCGAGCCTCTCGCAGCCCGAGGTGAGGGGGCTTCAGGGGGGGGGCCGGGGGGATTGGGGACGAGCTCTGGGGGCAAGCGGGAGGCTCGGCAGGATGGATAAATCCCCCCCGTGGGCTCACCACGTCTCTCAGTCCCTGCTGTGTGGGGTTTTTGCAGGTCCCAGCCCCGGCCGGGTCTCTCCAGGAGCATCCGGCACCGATCCCCGGGGACGTCCCTGCCCCTGGGGACTGGGGACCACTGGGACCGGGCAGCCACGGCCCCCAGCAGCCTCCCGAAAACCTCTGGCTGCAGGCACGGAGCCACGAACCCGGGCACGAGGAGCCTGGGGGGGCTGAGGGCTGCGACGTGGGTGAGTGGGACGTGGGGGACATTTGGGGGGGGGGAAGGAGCCCGGTGCCCTGCAGGAGAAACCCTCCGGGAGCCCCTTGGCGTGCTGCAGGCGGCCTCACCCCGGCACAGGGGTGATTCCTCCCCGTGAGCACCTCAGGACCCCCCTTTCTGTCCCCCCCCCCCCGCAGACGACCTGGACGGGCTCCTGGGGGAGCTCCCCGAGGATTTCTTCTCGGCGCCAGCCCAAGCCGACTGCTGCTGAGCGCGGCGAAGGCCCCGAGCGAGCGGGCGCTGCCCCGGCTGCCGGCCGCCTTCCCGTCCCTCCATGCCTTCACCGGGTTTGTTTTGGGGCTGGGGAGCCCCGCGGGGATAGATCCTGGGGGGGGGCAGCCCCTCTGTGCCCTCCCCACCCGGCGTTTAATTATTAAAGGACTGTTGTGCTCCGGCTCGCTCTGCTCATCCCTCGCGCCGCTGATTCCCTCTGCCCCCAGCCCCCCAAAACCCTTCCTGGGGGGCATCCACACCCCCCCTCATCTCCTCACATCCCCCCCACAAAGATCGGGGATCCCCCACCCTGTCCCCCCCCCAACAAGCCGAGCTCCCTGGCCCCCCCCAGCCAACGTGACCGTGTTTACCGCGGGGCGGTTATTTATAGGGCAGCCCCTGGACACGAGGGCCCGGCCGCGGCCCTATTTATAACCCCGAGCCCACCGCAGGAGGCAGCTCGCGGCCCCCCCCCCGGCCTCCCCCAGCCCCCCATGGCCCACGAAACCTTCGCCTTCTCCTCCTCGGCCCTGCGCTCGCTGCGGCTGCAGCGGGAGCTGCTGGAGCAGGAGGAGCGCCGGCGCGCCCTGGCCCGGGAATTATCCACGAGGCGCCTGCTGCCCCCCGTGGCCCCCCGGCCCCTCCACGGCCCCCCCCGGCGCCCCCAGTACTGCCGGGACCCCGCCGTCCACAACGCTCTCTACACCGGGGACCTGGAGCGCGTCAAGAGCATCTTCAAGGACGAGGCCACCGCCAACATGGTGCTGGAGACGGTCAGCGAGGAGCTGGTGTGGTCGCCCGAGCAGGGTACGGGGCTGGGGGGGGGGCTGGGGGGGGCAGAGAGGGGCTGGGGGGGTCCTCTCCTTGCTTATAGGGTTGGGGGGGAGAGCAAAGAGGAATGGTTTTGGAAAGGGAGGGGGAGAACGCTGGGGTCCTGCCCTAGGGTTTGGGGGAGGATTTTGGGGGAGGATTTTGGGGGAAGGGTTTTGGGGAGAGGATTTTTGGGGGAGGATTTTGGGGGGGAGGATTTTTGGGAAGGATCATGGGGAGGATTTGGGGCTTGCTTCCCTTAAACCTAGCGGGTTGTTGGGGGCTGTGATGTCAGGACTTTGGGGAGGGGGGGGTCCACATCTCCACGTCTCACCAACCGGGGCTGGGGGCTGCCCCCCCCTGCCCCAACCCTGACCCCACTCCCCGCCGCAGGGCTGTGGGTGCTGAGCCCCCGCAAGAAGCAGACGTCGGCGCTGCGCATCGCGGCCGCCCGGGGCTACGAGGACTGCGCCCGGCACCTGCTGCTGCGGGGGGCGGAGGTGGATGCGGTGGTGGGGGGCCGGGGCCCCCTGCACGACGCCGCCGCCGCCCCCCGCCCCGCCTGCGCCCGCCTCCTGCTCGACTTCGGCGCCGACCCCAACCTGCTGAGCGCCGAGGGCACGGCCCCGCTGCACCTCTGCACGGCACCCGACAGCCTGCCGTAAGCCCCGCCCCCCTCATCTGCATTGATTTGCATGCCCCGCCCCCCTCCGTGCAATGCCGCGCCCCCTCGGTCTGTATGAGAGGTCGCGCTCCTGCCCAGCCAGCCCCAGGCTGGGTGCCCTCTGTGCCAGGCTCCACCCCCCTAATTTACATTCAAGCCCCGCCCACCTAATTTGTATGCGAAACACCACCCATTCCATCTATATCCGAAAGCCCCGCCCACCTAATCTGCATACAAGACCACGCCCATACTCCCTACCATGCCCCAGCCCACACCCACCGCTCCCTGCCTAATCTGCATGCCAAGCCCCGCCCATCCCCAAGCCCCGCCCACCCTCAGCTACCAAGCCCCACCTCCCTCCCCAAGCCCCGCCCCCAGGCGGACCACCCTCATCTGCATATTAGGCCCCACCCCCACCCTCCATTCACAACTTCCCCGCGCCCCGCCCTGTGCCAAACCACACCCCCAAACCACACCACGCCCACTCCAAGCCACGCCCCAAAACCACACCCACTCAGCGCCACGCCCCCATCATGAAGCCACACCCACGCGCCCAAACCACGCCCCCAACCCTAAACCCACGCCCCCATGACCCCACACCACCCCATCCCCGTGCCCTGGGGTCGCGTGGATGCTCCATGGGGCGCAGCGCGAGGGCTGTACCCACCCGGGGGGGGGGGTCACCGACCCCCTACCCCCCCCTTATCACCCCCCCACAGGTGCGCGGAGCTGCTGCTGGCCCACGGGGCGCGGGTGAACCTGGGGACGCGGGAGCGGGCGCTGACGGCGCTGCACGTGGCGGCGAGCCGGGGGCTGGCGGCGCACGTGGCCCTGTACCTGCGGCACGGCGCCGACCCTGCCCGGCGCAGCCGCCAGGGCGAGACCCCCCTGAACGCCGCCTGCGCCGCCGCCGAGCGACCCCCCGAGACCCCCGCCTACCTGCAGGTAGCGGAGAGGCTGCTGGCCGCCGGCGCGGACCCCCGGGCCGCCGGCCGCAAGGGCCACACGCCCCTGCACAACGCCTGCGCCAACGGGCAGCACGGGCTGGCCCGGCTGCTGCTGCGGCACGGCGCCGACCCCACCGTGCGCAACGGTGCCGGGGACACCCCCATGGACTGCGCCCTGCGAGCCCTCCACGAGTACCCGCAGCAGCGCCCCGAGCGCACCATCGCGCTGCTGCTGCTGCACGGCGCCGGGCCCGTGCACCCCAAGGTGGGTGGTAAAGGGGTCGAGGATTAAGTGGAGGGGTGTGTGGGGGGGTGCCACGCGGTGTCCCCCCACCCCGCTGGCACGGTGCGGTGTCCTGCAGATGCTGCGGTTCTGCTGCGGGCACCCCGAGGTGGGTGGTAAAGGGGTCGAGGATTAAGTGGGGGTGTGTGGGGGGTGTCAAAGGGGTCGAGGATTAAGTGGAGGGGGGTGGGGGGGTGTCAAAGGGGTCGAGGATTAAGTGTGGGGGTGCGTGGGCGGGTGCCACGCGGTGTCCCCCCACCCCGCTGGCACGGTGTCCTGCAGATGCTGCGGGCACCCCGAGGTGGGTGATGGAAAGGGTCACGGAGCAGCGTGTTGGTGTGGGGGGGGGTGCCACGCGATGTGTGTATGTGTGCGTGTCCCCCCCCCTCACCCCCCCGGCGCGGTGTCCTGCAGATGCTGCGCTTCTGCTGCGGGCACCCCCCGGCGCTGGAGCTGCTGCTCAACGCCTCGGAGCGCGTGCCGCCCGCCGACGCCTGGGTGGGCGCCGTGCCCCCCGAGCTGTGGGAGGTGAGGGGACCCCCGGGGTGATGCATACAGGGGGGGGGGGGGCCCTGCGCCCACCACAACCTCGTCACCCCAAGTGTCCTCGTGTATTTTGTCCCCCCCCCCAGGAGCACCGGGACTTCTACGCCTCGGCGGTGCGTGCGGCGGGGCGGCCGCGGTGCCTGCAGCACTTGGCTCGCTGCGCCCTGCGCCGCCACCTGGGTGCCCGCTGCCCCGCCGCGCTGCCGCACCTCGCGCTGCCCCCCCCCCTGCGCCAATACCTGCAGCTGCCCCTCGAGGGGGCCATCTCCTAAAGGGGGGGGGGGGTGGGGGGGGGATTAGGGGGTGGCCCCCTCCCTCCCCTCCAGCGGTGTGGGATAAAAGAGGAGGGGGAGAGGGGGAGGGTGGGGGGTGATTTGGGGGTTGGGGTGGGGGGAGTGGGGGGGTAAGGGGGTGGGAGGGGGTGGGGGGAGGGTTTGGGGGGGGTGATAGGGTTCTGGGGGGGTGATAAGGTATTGGGGGGGAGGACGGGGTCTTGGGGGGGGTGGCGAGGTCCTGGGAGGGGTGATAAGAAAGTCTGGGGGGGGTGACAGGGTATTGGGGGGGGACAGGATTCTGGGTGGGGGGTGATGGGGGACTTGGGGGTGACAAGAAGGGCCTGGGGGGGTGACAAGGGCCTGGGGGGGGGGACAGGGTCCTTAGGGGGGTGATGAGAAGGTCCCAGGAAGGGTGACAAGGCATTGGGGGAGGGACAGGGTTCTGGGGGGGGTGACAAGAAGGTCCTGGGAGGGTGACTGGGTATTGGGGGGGCGGCAATAGGGTTTTGGAGGGGGGGGTTACGTGGTCATGAAGGGAGGGGCCAGGTCCTGGGAGGGGTGAGAGTCTGAAGGGGGGGGGACACAAGGGCCTGGGGGGGGACAGGATCCCTGGGGGGGGGGGACAGTGTTTTGGGGGGGGTGACGGGGGCCTGTGGGGGTGACAAGAAAGGCCTGGGAGGGTGACGGGGTATGGGGGGGGGCAGTAGGGTTTTTTGGGGGGGGGGGACACAAGGGCCTGGGGGGGGACACAGGGTCCTGGGGGGGGGGTGTCCGGGCTCGGCCCGTGCAGGCCCCAGCAGTGCCCACGTGGG
>NW_028137129.1:122700-134200 GCF_965140915.1 Aythya marila | reverse complement strand
CCCTAACCCTAACCCTAACCCTATCCCTAAGAGAACACTAACCCTAACCCTAACACGAACCCTAACCCTAACCATAACCCTAACCCTAACCCTAACCCTAAACCTAACCCTAAACTAACCCTAACCCTTACCCAAACCCTAACCCTAAACCTAACCCTAACCCTAACCCTAACCCTAAGAGAACATTAACCCTAACCCTAACCCTAACCCTAACCCTAAGAGAACCCTAACCCTAACCCTAAGAGAACCCTAACCTTAACCCTAACCCTAACCCTAACCCTAGCCCTAACCCTACTCCTAACCCTAACCCTAACCCTAACCCTAACCCTAACCCTAAGAGAACACTAATCCAACCCCTAACCCTAACCCTAACCCTAACCCTAAGAGAACTCTAACCCTAACCCTAACCCTAACCCTAACCCTAACCCTAACCCTAAGAGAACACTAATCCAACCCCTAACCCTAACCCTAACCCTAACCCTAAGAGAACTCTAACCCTAACCCTAACCCTAACCCTAACCCTAACCCTAACCCTAACCCTAACCCTAAGAGAACCCGAAGTCTAACCCTAACCCTAACCCTAACTCTAACCCTAACCCCAACACTAGCCCTAACCATAATCCTAACCCTAACCCTAAACCTAACACTATCCCTAACCCTAACTCTAAGAGAACACGAACCCTAGCCCTAACCCTAATCCTAACCCTAAACCTAACCCTAACCCTAACCCTAACCCTAAACCTAACCCTAACCCTAACCCTAACCCTAACCCTAACCCTAACCCTAACCCTAAACCTAACCCTAACCCTAACCTTAACCTTAACCCTAACCGTAACCCTAACCCTAACCGTAACCCTAACCCTAACCCTAACCCTAATCCTAACCCTAACCCTAAACGTAACCCTAACACTAACGCTAACCCTAACCCTAACACTAAGAGAACACTAATCCTAACCCTAAGCCTAAACCTAACCCTAACCCTAACCCTAACCCTAACCCTAACGCTAATCCTAAACCTAACCCTAAGAGAACACTAACCCTAACCCTAACCCTAACCCTAAGCCTAAGCCTAACCCTAAGAGAACACTAACACTAACCCTAACCCTAAACGTAACCGTAACCGTAATCATAACGCTAACCCTAACCCTAACCCATAACCGTAACCCTAAACCTAACCCTAAACCTAACCCTAACCCGAGGAGAACACTAACCCTAACCCTAACCCTAACCCAAACCCTAAGAGAACCCTAACCCTAACCCTAAGAGAACCCTAACCCTAACCCTAACCCTAGCCCTACCCCTAATCCTAACCCTAACCCTAACCCTAACCCTAACCCTAAGAGAACACTAACCCAAACCATAACCCTAACCCTAACCCTAACACTAACCCTAACCCTAATCCTAACCCTAACCCTTAACCTAACCCTAACCCTAAGAGAACACTATCCCTAACCCTAACCCTAACCCTAACCCTAACCCTAACCCTAACCCTAACCCTAACCCTATCCCTAACCCTAACCCAAACCCTAACACTAACCCTAACCCTAACCCTAACCCTAACCCTAACCCTAAGAGAACATTAACCCTAACCCTAACCCTAACCCTAACCCTAACCCTAACCCTAAGAGAACACTAACCCTATCCCTAACCTTACCCTAATCCTATCCCTAACCAAACTTAAACCTAACCCTAACCCTAACACTAACCGTAAGAGAACACTAACCCTAACCCTAACCCTAACCCTAACCCTAACCCTAACCCTAACCCTAACCCTAACCCTAACCCTAACCCTAACCCTAAGAGAACACTAACCCTATCCCTAACCTTACCCTAATCCTATCCCTAACCAAACTTAAACCTAACCCTAACCCTAACACTAACCGTAAGAGAACCCTAACCCTAACCCTAACCCAAACCCTAACCCTAACCCTAACACTAACCCTTACCCTAACCCTAACCCTAAGAGAACAGTAACCCTAACCCTAAGAGAACCCTAACCCTAACCCTAACCCTAACTCTAACATTAACCCTAACCCTAACCCTAACCCTAACCCTAAGAGTACCCTAACACTAACCCTAAGAGAACCCTAACCCTAACCCTAAGAGAACCCTAACCTTAACCCTAACCCTAAACCTAACCATAGCCCTAACCCTACTCCTAACCCTAACCGTAACCCTAACCCTAACCCTAACCCAAAGAGAACACTAACCCTAACCCTAACACTAACCCTAAGAGAACACTAACCCTAACCCTAAACCTAACCCTAAACCTAAACCTAACCCTAACCCGAAACCTAACCCTAGCCCTAACCCTAACCCTAACCCTAAGAGAACACTAACCCTAACCCTAACCCTAACCCTAACATTAACCCTAACCCTAAACCAAACCCTAACCCTAACCCTAACCGTAACCCTAACCCTCACCCTAACCCTAACACTAACCCTAACCATAACCCTAACCCTACCCCTAAGAGAACACTAATCCAAACCCTAACCCTAACCCTAACACTAACCCTAACACTAAACCTAACCCTAACCCTAACCCTAACCCTAACCCTAACCCTAAGAGAACACTAACCCTAACCCTAACCCTAACCGTAACTGTAACCCTAACCCTAAACCTAACCCTAACCCAAACCCTAAGAGAACCCTAACCCTACACCTAAGAGAACACTAACCCTAAACCTAACACTAATCCTAACCCTAACACTAAGAGAACCCTAACCCTAACCCTAACCCTAACACTAACCCTAACCCTAACCCTAACACTAACCCTAACCCTAACCCTAACACTAAAGCTAACCCTAACCCTAACCCTAAGAGAACCCTCAACCTAACCCTAACCCTAACCCTAACCCTAACCCTAACCCTAACCCTAACCCTAACCCTAACCCTAACATTAACCTTATCCCTAACACAAACCCTAACCATAAACCTAACCCTAACCCTAACCCTAACCCTAACCCTAAACCTAATGCTAACACTAACCCTAACCCTAACCCTAACCCTATCCCTAAGAGAACACTAACCCTAACCCTAACACGAACCCTAACCCTAACCATAACCCTAACCCTAACCCTAACCCTAAACCTAACCCTAAACTAACCCTAACCCTTAGCCAAACCCTAACCCTAACCCTAACCCTAACCCTAAGAGAACATTAACCCTAACCCTAACCCTAACCCTAACCCTAAGAGAACACTAACCCTATCCCTAACCCTTACCCTA
This sequence comes from Aythya marila, assembly GCF_965140915.1. Lineage (NCBI taxonomy): Eukaryota > Metazoa > Chordata > Aves > Anseriformes > Anatidae > Aythya > Aythya marila. Next base: position 130,972 of record NW_028137129.1, on the reverse strand, counting down.
ACCCTAACCCTAACCCTAACCCTAACCCTAACCCTAACCCTAACCCTAACCCTAAACCTAATGCTAACACTAACCCTAACCCTAACCCTAACCCTAACCCTAAGAGAACACTAACCCTAACCCTAACACGAACCCTAACCCTAACCATAACCCTAACCCTAACCCTAACCCTAAACCTAACCCTAAACTAACCCTAACCCTTACCCAAACCCTAACCCTAACCCTAACCCTAACCCTAACCCTAACCCTAACCCTAACCCTAACCCTAACCCTAAGAGAACATTAACCCTAACCCTAACCCTAACCCTAACCCTAAGAGAACACTAACCCTATCCCTAACCCTTACCCTAACCCTAACCCTAACCCTAACACTAACCCTAACCCTAACCCTAACCCTAACCCTAACCCTAACATAACCCTAACCCTTACTTTAACCCTAACTGTCAGAGAACACTAACCGTAACCCTAACCCTAACCCTAACCCTAACCCTAACCCTATCCCTAACTCTAGCCCTAAACCTAACCGTAACCCTAACCCTAACCCTTACCAGAAACATAACCAAAACCCTAACCCTAAGAGAACCCTTACCCTAACCCTAACCCTAACCCAAACCCTAACCCTAACCATAAACCTAACCCTAAAACTAACACTAAGAGGTCCATAACCCTAACCCTAAGGGAACCCTAACCCTAACGCTAACCCTAACCCTAACCCTAACCCTAACCCTAGCCCTAACCCTAATCCTAACACTAACCGTAACCCTAACCCTAACCCTAACCCTAAGAGAACATTAACCCTAACCCTAAGAGAACCCTAACCCTAACACTAACCCTAACACTAACATTAATTCTAACCCTAAACCAAACCCTAACCCTAACCCTAACCCTAACCCTAACCCTCACCCTAACCCTAACACTAACCCTAACCCTAACCCTAACCCTAACCCTAAGAGAACACTAATCCAAACCCTAACCCTAACCCTAACACTAACCCTAACACTAAACCTAACACTAACCCTAACCCTAACCCTAACCCTAAGAGAACACTAACCCTAACCCTAACCCTAACCGTAACTGTAACACTAACCCTAAACCTAACCCTAACCCTAACCCTAAGAGAACCCTAACCCTACACCTAAGAGAACACTAACCCTAAACCTAACACTAATCCTAACCCTAACACTAAGAGAACCCTAACCCTAACCCTAACCCTAACCCTAACACTAACCCTAACCCTAACCCTAACCCTAAACCTAATGCTAACACTAACCCTAACCCTAAACCTAACCCTATCCCTAAGAGAACACTAACCCTAACTCTAACACGAACCCTAACCCTAACCATAACCCTAACCCTAACCCTAACCCTAAACCTAACCCTAAACTAACCCTAACCCTTATCCAAACCCTAACCCTTACCCTAACCCTAACCCTAACCCTAAGAGAACATTAACCCTAACCCTAACCCTAACCCTAAGAGAACACTAACCCTATCCCTAACCCTTACCCTAACCCTAACCCTAACCCTAACCCTAACCCTAACCCTAACCCTAACCCTAACCCTAACCCTAACCCTAACCATAACCCTAACCCTAACCCTAACATAACCCTAACCCTTACTTTAACCCTAACGTCAGAGAACACTAACCGTAACCCTAACCCTAACCCTAACCCTAACCCTAACCCTAACCCTAACCCTAGCCCTAAACCTAACCGTAACCCTAACCCTAACCCTTACCAGAAACATAACCAAAACCCTAACCCTAAGAGAACCCTTACCCTAACCCTAACCCTAACCCAAACCCTAACCCTAACCATAACCCTAACCCTAAAACTAACACTAAGAGGTCCATAACCCTAACCTAAGGGAACCCTAACCCTATCCCTAACCCTTACCCTAACCCTAACCCTAACCCTAACCCTAACCCTAACCCTAACCCTAACCCTAACCCTAACCCTAACCCTAACATAACCCTAACCCTTACTTTAACCCTAACCGTCAGAGAACACTAACCGTAACCCTAACCCTAACCCTAACCCTAACCCTAACCCTAACCTTAACCCTAGCCCTAAACCTAACCGTAACCCTAACCCTAACCCTTACCAGAAACATAACCAAAACCCTAACCCTAAGAGAACCCTTACCCTAACCCTAACCCTAACCCAAACCCTAACCCTAACCATAACCCTAACCCTAAAACTAACACTAAGAGGTCCATAACCCTAACCCTAAGAGAACCCTAACCCTACACCTAAGAGAACACTAACCCTAAACCTAACACTAATCCTAACCCTAACACTAAGAGAACCCTAACCCTAACCCTAACCCTAACCCTAACACTAACCCTAACCCTAACCCTAACACTAACCCTAACCCTAACCCTAACACTAAAGCTAACCCTAACCCTAACCCTAAGAGAACCCTCAACCTAACCCTAACCCTAACCCTAACCCTAACCCTAACCCTAACCCTAACCCTAACATTAACCTTATCCCTAACACAAACCCTAACCATAAACCTAACCCTAACCCTAACCCTAACCCTAACCCTAACCCTAACCCTAACCCTAACCCTAACCCTAACCCTAACCCTAACCCTAACCCTAACCCTAACCCTAACCCTAACCCTAACATAACCCTAACCCTTACTTTAACCCTAACGTCAGAGAACACTAACCGTAACCCTAACCCTAACCCTAACCCTAACATTAACCTTATCCCTAACAAAAACCCTAACCATAAACCTAACCCTAACCCTAACCCTAACCCTAACCCTAACACTAAACCTAATGCTAACACTAACCCTAACCCTAACCCTAACCCTATCCCTAAGAGAACACTAACCCTAACCCTAACACGAACCCTAACCCTAACCATAACCCTAACCCTAACCCTAACCCTAAACCTAACCCTAAACTAACCCTAACCCTTACCCAAACCCTAACCCTAAACCTAACCCTAACCCTAACCCTAACCCTAAGAGAACATTAACCCTAACCCTAACCCTAACCCTAACCCTAAGAGAACCCTAACCCTAACCCTAAGAGAACCCTAACCTTAACCCTAACCCTAACCCTAACCCTAGCCCTAACCCTACTCCTAACCCTAACCCTAACCCTAACCCTAACCCTAACCCTAAGAGAACACTAATCCAACCCCTAACCCTAACCCTAACCCTAACCCTAAGAGAACTCTAACCCTAACCCTAACCCTAACCCTAACCCTAACCCTAAGAGAACACTAATCCAACCCCTAACCCTAACCCTAACCCTAACCCTAAGAGAACTCTAACCCTAACCCTAACCCTAACCCTAACCCTAACCCTAACCCTAACCCTAACCCTAACCCTAAGAGAACCCGAAGTCTAACCCTAACCCTAACCCTAACTCTAACCCTAACCCCAACACTAGCCCTAACCATAATCCTAACCCTAACCCTAAACCTAACCCTAACCCTAACCCTAACTCTAAGAGAACACGAACCCTAGACCTAACCCTAATCCTAACCCTAAACCTAACCCTAACCCTAACCCTAACCCTAAACCTAACCCTAACCCTAACCCTAACCCTAACCCTAACCCTAACCCTAACCCTAAACCTAACCCTAACCCTAACCTTAACCTTAACCCTAACCGTAACCCTAACCCTAACCGTAACCCTAACCCTAACCCTAACCCTAATCCTAACCCTAACCCTAAACGTAACCCTAACACTAACGCTAACCCTAACCCTAACACTAAGAGAACACTAATCCTAACCCTAAGCCTAAACCTAACCCTAACCCTAACCCTAACCCTAACCCTAACGCTAATCCTAAACCTAACCCTAAGAGAACACTAACCCTAACCCTAACCCTAACCCTAAGCCTAAGCCTAACCCTAAGAGAACACTAACACTAACCCTAACCCTAAACGTAACCGTAACCGTAATCATAACGCTAACCCTAACCCTAACCCATAACCGTAACCCTAAACCTAACCCTAAACCTAACCCTAACCCGAGGAGAACACTAACCCTAACCCTAACCCTAACCCAAACCCTAAGAGAACCCTAACCCTAACCCTAAGAGAACCCTAACCCTAACCCTAACCCTAGCCCTACCCCTAATCCTTACCCTAACCCTAACCCTAACCCTAACCCTAAGAGAACACTAACCCAAACCATAACCCTAACCCTAACCCTAACACTAACCCTAACCCTAATCCTAACCCTAACCCTTAACCTAACCCTAACCCTAAGAGAACACTATCCCTAACCCTAACCCTAACCCTAACCCTAACCCTAACCCTAACCCTAACCCTAACCCTAACCCTAACCCTATCCCTAACCCTAACCCAAACCCTAACACTAACCCTAACCCTAACCCTAACCCTAACCCTAAGAGAAAATTAACCCTAACCCTAACCCTAACCCTAACCCTAACCCTAACCCTAAGAGAACACTAACCCTATCCCTAACCTTACCCTAATCCTATCCCTAACCCAACTTAAACCTAACCCTAACCCTAACACTAACCGTAAGAGAACACTAACCCTAACCCTAACCCTAACCCTAACCCTAACCCTAACCCTAGCCCTAAACCTAACCGTAACCCTAACCCTAACCCTTACCCTAAACATAACCAAAACCCTAACCCTAAGAGAACCCTAACCCTAACCCTAACCCAAACCCTAACCCTAACCCTAAGACTAACCCTTACCCTAACCCTAACCCTAAGAGAACAGTAACCCTAACCCTAAGAGAACCCTAACCCTAACCCTAACCCTAACTCTAACATTAACCCTAACCCTACTCCTAACCCTAACCGTAACCCTAACCCTAACCCTAACCCAAAGAGAACACTAACCCTAACCCTAACACTAAACCTAAGAGAACACTAACCCTAACCCTAAACCTAACCCTAAACCTAACCCTAACCCTAACCCGAAACCTAACCCTAGCCCTAACCCTAACCCTAACCCTAAGAGAACACTAACCCTAACCCTAACCCTAACCCTAACATTAACCCTAACCCTAAACCAAACCCTAACCCTAACCCTAACCGTAACCCTAACCCTCACCCTAACCCTAACACTAAACCTAACCCTAACCCTAACCCTACCCCTAAGAGAACACTAATCCAAACCCTAACCCTAACCCTAACACTAACCCTAACACTAAACCTAACCCTAACCCTAACCCTAACCCTAACCCTAACCCTAAGAGAACACTAACCCTAACCCTAACCCTAACCGTAACTGTAACCCTAACCCTAAACCTAACCCTAACCCAAACCCTAAGAGAACCCTAACCCTACACCTAAGAGAACACTAACCCTAAACCTAACACTAATCCTAACCCTAACACTAAGAGAACCCTAACCCTAACCCTAACCCTAACCCTAACACTAACCCTAACCCTAACCCTAACACTAACCCTAACCCTAACCCTAACACTAAAGCTAACCCTAACCCTAACCCTAAGAGAACCCTCAACCTAACCCTAACCCTAACCCTAACCCTAACCCTAACCCTAACCCTAACGCTAACCCTAACATTAACCTTATCCCTAACACAAACCCTAACCATAAACCTAACCCTAACCCTAACCCTAACCCTAACCCTAAACCTAATGCTAACACTAACCCTAACCCTAACCCTAACCCTATCCCTAAGAGAACACTAACCCTAACCCTAACACGAACCCTAACCCTAACCATAACCCTAACCCTAACGCTAACCCTAAACCTAACCCTAAACTAACCCTAACCCTTAGCCAAACCCTAACCCTAACCCTAACCCTAACCCTAAGAGAACATTAACCCTAACCCTAACCCTAACCCTAACCCTAAGAGAACACTAACCCTATCCCTAACCCTTACCCTAACCCTAACCCTAACCCTAACCCTAACCCTAACCCTAACCCTAACCCTAAACCTAATGCTAACACTAACCCTAACCCTAACCCTAACCCTAACCCTAAGAGAACACTAACCCTAACCCTAACACGAACACTAACCCTAACCCTTACCCAAACCCTAACCCTAACCCTAACCCTAACCCTAACCCTAACCCTAACCCTAAGAGAACATTAACCCTAACCCTAACCCTAACCCTAACCCTAAGAGAACACTAACCCTATCCCTAACCCTTACCCTAACCCTAACCCTAACCCTAACACTAACCCTAACCCTAACCCTAACCCTAACCCTAACCCTAACATAACCCTAACCCTTACTTTAACCCTAACCGTCAGAGAACACTAACCGTAACCCTAACCCTAACCCTAACCCTAACCCTAACCCTATCCCTAACCCTAGCCCTAAACCTAACCGTAACCCTAACCCTAACCCTTACCAGAAACATAACCAAAACCCTAACCCTAAGAGAACCCTTACCCTAACCCTAACCCTAACCCAAACCCTAACCCTAACCATAAACCTAACCCTAAAACTAACACTAAGAGGTCCATAACCCTAACCCTAAGGGAACCCTAACCCTAACGCTAACCCTAACCCTAACCCTAACCCTAACCCTAGCCCTAACCCTAATCCTAACACTAACCGTAACCCTAACCCTAACCCTAACCCTAAGAGAACATTAACCCTAACCCTAAGAGAACCCTAACCCTAACACTAACCCTAACACTAACATTAACCCTAAGCCTAACCCTAACCCTAACCCTAACCCTAACCCTAACCCTAACCCTAACCCTAACCCTAACCCTAACCCTAACCCTAACCCTAACCCTAACCCTAACCCTAAGAGAACCCTAACCTTAACCCTAACCCTAACCCAAACCCAAAGAGAACACTAACCCTAACCCTAACCCTAACACTAACCCTAACCCTAACATTAACCCTAACTCTAACCTAACACTACCCCTAACCCTAACCCTAAACCTAAACCTAACACTAACCCTAACCCTAACACTAACCCTAAGAGAACACTAACCCTAACCCTAACCCTAACCCGAAACCTAACCCTAACACTAACCCGAAACCTAACCCTAACCCTAACCCTAACCCTAACCCTAACCCTAAGAGAACACTAACCCTAACCCTAACCCTAACCCTAACATTAACCCTAACCCTAAGAGAACACTAACCCTAACCCTAACCCTAACCGTAACTGTAACCCTAACCCTAAACCTAACTATTACCCTAATCCTAACCCTAAGAGAACCCTAACCCTACACCTAAGAGAACACTAACCATAAACCTAACCCTAACCCTAACCCTAACCCTAACCCTAACCCTAAACATAACGCTATCCCTAACCCTAACCCTAACACTAACCCTAACCCTAACCCTATCCCTAACCCTAACCCTAACACTAACCCTAACCCTAACCCTAACCCTAACCCTAACCCTTACCCTAATCCTAACCCTAAGAGAACACTAACCCTAACCCTAACTCCGACCCTATCTTTAACCTTATCCCTAAACCTAACCCTAATCCTAACCCTAACCGTAACCCTAACCCTAACCATAAACCTAACCCTAACCCTAACCCTAACCCTAACCCTAACCCTACTCCTAACCATAACCCTAACCCTAACCCTAACCCTAACCCTAAGAGAACACTAACCCTAACCCTAACCCTAAACCTAACCCTAACCCTATCCCTAACCCTTACCCAAACCCTAACCCTAACCCTAACCCTAACCCTAACCCTAAGAGAACATTAACCCTAACCCTAAACCTAACCCTAACCCTAACCCTAACCCTAACCCTAACCCTAACCCTAGCCCTAAACCTAACCGTAACCATAACCCTAACCCTTAACCTAAACATAACCAAAACCCTAACCCTAAGAGAACCCTAACCCTAACCCTAACCGAAACCCTAACCCTAACCATAACCCTAACCCTAAAACTAACCCTAAGAGGACCCTAACCCTAACCCTAAGAGAACCCTAACCCTAACCCTAACCCTAACCCTAGCCCTAACCCTAATCCTAACCCTAACCCTAACCCTAACCGAACCCTAACCCTAACCCTAACCCTAACCAAAAGAGAACACTAACCCTAACCCTAAGAGAACCCTAACCCTAACCCTAACACTAACCCTAACCCTAACCCTAACCCTAACCCTTACCCTAAGCCTAACCCTAAGAGAACACTAACCCTAACCCTAAGATAACCCTAACCCTAACCCTAACCATAACCCTAACTCCAACCCTATCCTTAACCTTATCCCTAACCCTAACCCTAATCCTAACCCTAACCCTAACCCTAACCCTAACCATAAACCTAACCCTAACCCTAACCCTAACCCTAACCCTAACCCTACTC
>NW_028137129.1:102700-107700 GCF_965140915.1 Aythya marila | reverse complement strand
CCTAACCCTAACCCTAACCCTAAGAGAACACTAATCCTAACCCTAAACCTAACCCTAAACCTAACCCTAACCCTAACCCTAATCCTAATCCTAAACCTAACCCTAAGAGAACACTAACCCTAACCCTAACCCTAACCCTCAGCCTAACCCTAACCCTAAGAGAACACTAACACTAACCCTAACCCTAACCCTAACCGTAACCGTAACCGTAATCATAACCCTAACCCTAACCCTAAAACATAACCGTAACCCTAACCCTAACCCTAACCCAAACCTAACCCTAACCGTCAGAGAACACTAACCCTAACCCTAACACTAACCCAAACCCTAAGAGAACCCTAACCCTAACCCTAAGAGAACCCTAACCCTAACCCTAACCCTAGCCCTACGCCTAATCCTAACCCTAACCCTAATCCTAACCCTAACCCTAACCCTAACCCTAAGAGAACACTAACCCTAACCCTAACCCTAACCCTAACCCTAACCCTAACCCTAACCCTAACCCTAACCCTAACCCTAACCCTAACCCTAACCCTAAACCAATCCCTAACCCTAACCCTAACCCTAACCCTAACCCTAAGAGAACATTAACCCTAACATTACCCTAACCCTAACCCTACCCTAAACCTAACCCTAACTTAACCCTAACCCTAACCCTAACACTAACCGTCAGAGAACACTAACCCTAACCCTAACCCTAACCCTAACCCTAACCCTAACCCTAACCCTAACCCTAACCCTAACCCTAAGAGAACCCTAGCCCTAAACCTAACCGTAACCCTAACCCTAACCCTTACCCTAAACATAACCAAAACCCTAACCCTAAGAGAACCCTAACCCTAAACCTAACCCTAACCCAAACCCTAACCCTAACCCTAACCCTAAAACTAACCCTTACCCTAACCCTAACCCTAAGAGAACAGTAACCCTAACCCTAAGAGAACCCTAACCCTAACCCTAACCCTAACCCTAATTCTAACATTAACCCTAACACTAACCCTAACCCTAACCCTAAGAGAACCCTAACCCTAACCCTAAGAGAACCCTAACCCTAACCCTAAGAGAACCCTAACCTTAACCCTAACCCTAACCCTAACCCTAACCCTAGCCCTAACCCTACTCCTAACCCTAACACTAACCCTAACCCTAACCCTAAGAGAACACTAACCCTAACCCTAACACTAACCGTAACTGTAACCCTAACCCTAAACCTAACCCTAACCCTAACCCTAAGAGAACCCTAACCCTACACCTAAGAGAACACTAACCCTAAACCTAACCCTAATCCTAACCCTAACACTAACAGAACCCTAATCCTAACCCTAACCCTAACCCTAACCCTATCCCTAAACCTAACCCTAACACTAACCCTAACCCTAACACTAACACTAACCCTAACCCTAACCCTAACCCTAACCCTAAGAGAACACTAACCCTAACCCTAACCCTAACCCTAACCTTAACCTTATCCCTAACACAAACCCTAACCATAAACCTAACCCAAACCCTAACCCTAACCCTAACCCTAACCCTAATCCTAACCCTAATCCTAACCCTAAACCTAAACGTAACCCTAACCCTAACCCTAACCCTAAGAGAAAAATAACCCTAACCCTAACACGAACCCTAACCCTAACCATAACCCTAACCCTAAACCTAACCCTAAACGTTACCCTAACCCTAACCCTAACCCTTACCCAAACCCTAACCCTAACCCTAACCCTAACCCTAACCCTAAGAGAACATTACCCCTAACCCTAACCCTAACCCTAACCCTAACCCTAAGAGAACACTAACCCTAACCCTAACCCTAACCCTAAACCTAACCCTAACCCTAACCCTAACCCTAACCCTAACCCTAACCCTAACCCTAACCCTAACCCTAACCCTAACCCGAACCCTAACCCTAACCATAAGAGAACCCGAAGTCTAACCCTAACCCTAACCCTAAACCTAACCCTAACCCTAACCCCAACACTAGCCCTAACCATAATCCTAACCCTAACCCTAACCCTAAACCTTACCCTAACCCTAACCCTAACTCTAAGAGAACACGAACCCTCTCCCTACCCCTAATCCTAACCCTAAACCTAACCCTAACCCTAACCCTAACCCTAACCTTAACCTTAACCCTAACCCTAACCCTAACCATAACCGCAAACCTAACCCTAACCCTAACCCTAATCCTAACCCTAACCCTAAAGGTAACCCTAACACTAACGCTAACCCTAACCCTAACCCTAAGAGAACACTAATCCTAACCCTAAGCCTAACCCTAACCCTAACCCTAACCCTAACCCTAACCCTAAACCTAATCCTAAACCTAACCCTAAGGGAACACTAACCCTAACCCCAACCCTAACCCTAAGCCTAACCCTAACCCTAAGAGAACACTAACACAAACCCTAACCCTAACCCTAACCCTAATCCTAACCCTAGCCCTAAACCTATCCGTAACCCTAACCCTAACCCTTACCCTAAACATAATCAAAACCCTAACCCTAAGAGAACCCTAACCCTAACCCTAACCCTAACCCAAACCCTAACCCTAACCCTAACACTAACCCTTACCTTAACCCTAACCCTAAGAGAACAGTAACCCTAACCCTAAGAGAACCCTAACCCTAACCCTAACTCTAACATTAACCCTAACCCTAACCCTAACCCTAAGAGAACCCTAACCCTAACCCTAAGAGAACCCTAACCATAACCCTAAGAGAACCCTAACCTTAACCCTAACCCTAACCCTAACCCTAGCCCTAACCCTACTCCTAACCCAAACCCTAACCCTAACCCTAACCCTAACCCTAGCCCTAACCCTAATCCTAACCCTAACACTAACCCTAACCCTAACCCTAACCGTAACCCTAACCCTAACCCTAAGAGAACACTAACCCTAACCCTAAGAAAACCCTAACCCTAACCCTAACACTAAACCTAACACTAACATTAACCCTAACCCTAACCCTAACACTAACCCTAACCCTAACCCTAAGAGAACCCTAACCCTAACCCTAACGCTAACCCTAAACTTATCCCTAACCCTAACCCTAAACGTAGCCCTAAACCTACTCCTAACCCTAACCCTAACCCTAACCCTTACCCTAACCCTAACCCTAACCCAAAGAGAACACTAACCCTAACCCTAACCCTAACACTAACCCTAACCCTAACATTAACCCTAACACTAACCCTAACACTAACCCTAACCCTAACCTTAAACCTAAACCTACCCCTAACACTAACCCTAACCCTAACACTAAGAGAACACTAATCCAAACCCTAACCCTAACCCTAACCCTAACCCTTACCCTAAACCTAAACCTAACCCTAACCCTAACCCTAAGAGAACCCTAACCCTAACCCTAACCCTAAGAGAACTCTAACCCTAATCCTAACCCTAACCCTAACCCTAACCCTAACCCTAACCCTAACCCTAACCCTAACCCTAAACCGAACCCTAACCCTAACCATAAGAGAACCCGAAGTCTAACCCTAACACTAACCCTAACCCTAACCCCAACCCTAACCCTAAGAGAACACTAATACAACCCCTAACCCTAACCCTAACCCTAACCCTAAGAGAACTCTAACCCTAACCCTAACCCTAACCCTAACCCTAACGCTAACCCTAACCCTAACCCTAACCCTAACCCTAACCCTAAGAGAACCCGAAGTCTAACCCTAACCCTAACTCTAACCCTAACCCCAACACTAGCCCTAACCATAATCCTAACCCTAACCCTAACCCTAACCCTAACCCTAACCCTAACTCTAAGAGAACACGAACCCTAGCCCTAACCCTAATCCTAACCCTAAACCTAACCCTAAGCCTAACCCTAACCCTAACCCTAACCCTAACCCTAACGCTAATCCTAAACCTAACCCTAACAGAACAGTAACCCTAACCCTAACCCTAATCCTAAGCCTAACCCTAACCCTAAGAGAACACTAACACTAACCCTAACCCTAACCCTAACCGTAACCGTAACCGTAATCATAACCCTAACCCTAACCCTAACCCTAAACCTAACCCTAACCCGAGGAGAACACTAACCCTAACCCTAACCCTAACCCAAACCCTAAGAGAACCCTAACCCTAACCCTAAGAGAACCCTAACCCTAACCCTAACCCTAGCCCTACCCCTAATCCTAACCCTAACCCTAACCCTAACCCTAACCCTAACCCTAAGAGAACACTAACCCAAACCCTAATCCTAACCCTAACCATAACACTAACCCTAACCCTAATCATAACCCTAACCCTAAACCTAACCCTAACCCTAAGAGAACATTATCCCTAACCCTAACACGAACCCTAACCCTAACCCTAACCCTAACCCTAACCCTAACACTAACCCTAACCCTAACCCTAACCCTAACCCTAACCCTAACCCTAACCCTATCCCTAACCCTAACCCAAACCCTAACCCTAACCCTAACCCTAACCCTAACCCTAACCCTAACCCTAACCCTAACCCTAAGAGAACATTAACCCTAACCCTAACCCTAACCCTAACCCTAACCCTAAGAGAACACTAACCCTATCCCTAACCTTACCCTAATCCTAACCCTAACCCAATTTAAACCTAATCCTAATCCTAACACTAACCGTCAGAGAACACTAACCCTAACCCTAACCCTAACCCTAACCCTAACCCTAACCCTAACCCTAACCCTAACCCTTACCCTAACCCTAACCCTAAGAGAACACTAACCCTAACCCTAAGATAACCCTTACCCTAACCCTAACCCTAATTCTAACCTTAACCCTAACCTTAACCTTATCCCTAATCCTAACCCTAATCCTAACCCTAACCCTAACCCTAACCCTAACCATAAACCTAACCCTAACACTAACCCTAACCCTAACCCTAACCCTAATCCTAACCATAACCCTAACCCTAACCCTAACCCTAACCCTAAGAGAACACTAACCCTAACCCTAACACGAACCCTAACCCTAACCCTAACCCTAACCCTAACCCTAACCCTAACCC